>NC_069499.1:586657705-586752705 GCF_027579735.1 Bombina bombina
AATTGCTGATATATCCAGTTAACACAATTAACCACCATTAATTTAAAAAATATACAGCACATAATGTTAAATTAATTATGTGCATCCATAGCAATAATATGATTTAACGATATTAAATATAATGTGTGCGGGCAGTTTTCAGATCACAGGGTATATATTATATAGTTATCTGAACTTTGTCATTAGAATTTCCTCATTATCGAATATTAATATTTTAAGTTCTGAAGTGTTTATTTATATATTTATTAAGTTTGCATTTATAGGTATTAATGTACACATGTTGCTAATTACCTCTATATAAACTATATCCCTAGCTCAGGTGCCCTATATTTGTAGTGTGTATATATTTCTATTCAAACAAATAATATAACTACTTGTTAACACATTTAATCATATAACCATCATTTTATTTGTGATCGTAATTAAACTGTGGGACGCTTAGATAGATAGATAGATAGATAGATAGATAGATAGATAGATAGATAGATAGATAGATAGATAGATAGATAGATAGATAGATAGATAGATATAGACAGATAGATAGATATATCTTTTGTGCTAAGTGTAGTCATTTAAGATCATATTAAATATTTTAAAATATCGAATTGTTGTGGTTTTATGTAAAAAAAAAATACAAATATCTGATGCATATAAAATACCGCACCGGGATTACTTACTTGGAAAAAACTCGGAAATATGAAATAAAATATGAAAAGCTTGGATATCTGTCAGTACAAGAAGATATAAATACAGAGCAGTGTGAAAAGAATGTACAACAATGTATTCGTTATGTTTTGTACTAAATGTATATTATACCATATGTATGGCACACATTTTATGTCACCAGATACATCATGTAACAAAGCAGCTATATGAACAATCCGGAGTCTAGTTATATTATTATTATTATTATTATTATTATTATTATTATTATTATTATTATTATGGCAAATAGATCAAATGTTGTGTTATTGTTATTATTATACAAGTTTTACTATTAAGATTATACTTGTATTATTATTATTATTATTATTGTTATTATTATGATTATTATTATTGTTATTATGTTACTATTATTATTGTTAATACTAATAATAATCATAATTATTTTACTAATCATTATAAGAGCCATCATCATAATCATAATAAAATGTAACACATGAGCGAGATCCAGGTCATGCAGAATATGGGATCTAATGATATAGGCTCTGGGTCTGACAGTACACAGCGAGGGACAGCACTTTACTCTGACAGGGGTGTGAGGTGGGCAAGGTCTGGCGGAGACGCCCCCCTTGGCTCTCCCCACCAATAGCAAGCGGAAACGGAGTCATGTGACCAAGGGAAGGTTCTAAATCTGGCAAAATGTGAATGGGCAACAAGAGCACAGTTTGTAGCTGCTGAGACCCGGGAGAGAGAAGCTGCGTAACCAGGGCACTCAGGGAAAAGCTGAAGGGTCCAACTGGAGAGCAGAGGAGAAGAGCCACAAGCAGAGTCAGTAGGAGCCAGTCAAGGCAAAATCAGGTCATCCAAGTGACCACAACCAACGAAAAAGAGGGGCAAATACAGAGAAAGGAGCAGATATACAGAGAGAGGAGAACATATACAGAGAGAGGAGGAGAAGAGGACACAGTCATACAAGGAGCGAGCAAAAGGGATCTGCACCTTACCCAGCTGGTGCCAAATACCCAGAGCACTTCCTTACCCAGAGAGGGACCCAGGAACAGCACTGAGGAGCACACATGAGACAACCATCATGAGTTCTCACTAGCTCTGCCCTCTGAGCACTCAGGGACATTTTGCCTCTTAGCTTATTGACCAGCTCTCCTGCAACTCACTCACTCTTTCTCATCAAATGGACATTAGATAAAGGGGGAATCTTCATATCTCAGACCCCTCGAGTTGAGTGAGACACTGAGTTTAGCGTCTCTAATATAATTCCATTTATTTGATAGAATAACTTGACCCAAGAAGCTTATATGAGTGCAGCCTTCCAACCCCCCCTCATGATGATGCAGCGTCCCCTGGGAAGCAGCACTGCTTTCAGTATAGACTCACTGATAGGTAACCCACCTCAGCCCAGCCCTGGGCACTTTGTGTACACAGGTTACCCCATGTTCATGCCATACAGGCCTGTGGTGTTGCCCCCTCCACCACCACCCCCGTCTCTCTCCCAGCCAAATCTTCCATCATCTCACCCCCACCACCAGATCCCCAGCCTACCCAGTGGTTTCTGCTCCAGTCTAGCACAGGGCATGGCTCTCACGTCCACCCTCATGGCTACCTTGCCAGGCAGTTTCTCAGCCTCTCCCCAGCAACAGGAGGCGGCCAGAAAGTTTGGAGCCCAGAGTCTCCAAGGGGGATTTGAGAAGAATGAAGGGGGGCAGTCAGATGGAGAGGATGGCAGCAAGACCTATCTGGGCAAGGATGGTCCCTTGCTGCCCTTTGCAGCATCAGAAGCCTCTCTAGGTAGGTAACAGAACTACAAACTTTGTGTGGTGACAACAAAATGTGCACTTATGAAGACGGCAATGTGCTGTGTGATTCCCCAGCTCTTTAACAGGGCCTTATTGTCTAAAAATCTATTTTAGTATATGTGTATATTTAAATATGATCCAAAAAGCACATGCAAACTATGTTGTAGGCTTTACATAGATCTCAGTCAGATGAAAACAGGGAAAAAGTATTCAAGTGAGATGTTAAATGTATATAGATAAATGTAAATATATAGTTATGGCTGAAGAGGAAAGAAAGAAAGAAAGAAAGAAAGAAAGAAAGAAAGAAAGAAAGAAAGAAAGAAAGAAAGAAAGAAAGAAAGAAAGAAAGAAAGAAAGAAAGAAAGAAAGAAAGAAAGAAAGAAAGAGAAAGAGAGAGAGAGAGAAAGAAAGAAAGATAGAAAGAAAGAGATAAAATATATAAATGATGTGCTAATTTGGAGTCTGTTAAACAAATGTCGTGCTTACATCATTGTAATTCTAATATAATAAATAACATACAACTAGTAATCAACCTATTAGCACCTCTCTGCTAAAGGCAGAAGTAATGCGATTTGTTGAGCTATCCAGAGCTATCCAGCGTTAATTCTTTAATTGTAGACAATCAGCACTGATTAGTGTCACTTAATGAAACCCCAAACTTATTGTGACCCCAACGCCATAAACACAAGAAATAGCAGATAATACAGGTGATAACATGAATTCATTTTAAACTGTATAATGGAACTGAATGCACTTTTTTTTCATAAAACATCATTTAAGCTATCTGGTAGAATCTAAAACCAATTTACAAAATAGAAAACAATTGCACCGCAAAGAGAATTAAAGTGATGGAAACAAACAGGGGGCAATATTAAATATAGCTAGACGTCTAATAATGATTCTTAATGTATACATTTAAAAGCATTTATGTTATAATCCTCACCCAGAAACACTTATCACTTCATTTAGACAATAGCTAATAATTCTTTATAAATATAGATAATCTGATATTTATGTTACAAAAATTAAACGTCTGCTGCTTTTAATTGTTTTAGCGCATTATTTTAACAGTGAACAATAGCTCTTTATACAAAACCATTACATTATAGAGAGTCAGATAAGCATATAAATTAGCATTGTTTTTTATATAAATTATTTTCACGTGTAATTAATAAATGGCGCTTTATAAAAAGCAGAACAAATCGTGTTTTATAGATAAATTAATGTAAAGTGCATTTATAAATATAGAAATCTAATGCAGTATTTATGTTCCATATTATAAATATTTGCATAAAATACTTAGAAATTATAAATAGATATAAAATACAACTAACATTTCTAATATGATAAAAAAAAATATATTTAACAATTAGGACTTGTTAAGATGATTCCGTTTAGAAACACTAAGAAAACAATGAATAGAATTGCACCGTATTTGGGTCCGTTGAGATAAAAAGGTTTAGTGAAATAGTCCTATAGTTTGTGGTTTGGTTTATATCTCAGATGAATACAGCTGCACAAGGGTTACCTACAGATTTTATTTATTTTTTAGTATCTCGTTTTGAGACAGATAAATTCATTCTCTGGTATGATAAATACAGGAAACGGAGTGAGTTTTATATCCCTACAAATCACCCCCTAACCTGTCATTTTGTGCAAAAATAATCTCAAATCAGCCTCAGCCAAAGCACCTGAGAAATGTGACTTCCAGCGGCTGCGATCTGCACAAGGACAAAACCCCCGAATTTAATCTCAGGGTTCGCTAATAAAGCGCTTTCCATTTCACCATTCCCGTGGTGTGATTTATTATTCATGAAATATGTTTACTCGTTTTACGTTAATCACATAAATGCCTCTATCTAATGTGTCTATATCTAGCTTCATTCATTTCTAGTACAGTGGGTTATTAATAGTAATTACATAGGGAATGCTAGTGATGCTATCATTTACACACATACATAATTATATGTTATACATAGTTATAGATATTGTGTTGACTGATTATTTAATTGCTACATTGTTGCCCAATCTGAGATTCGCTGGCCTTATTTTTTTATTCTTGATAAATATTTGGGTTCTCCGAGTCCCAGATGGATCGGAATCAGGTGTCAGTGATTATTTTTTAAACTTATTTCAGGTTTCAGATTTCCATGAATTTTTAGGTGTTTTCGGGTTTTCTTACTTAGGTTTGGATATATTTTTTTGTATTACTTGTGTGGGGTGAAATAGAGTTAACCTTTTTATAACATGTTTCTGTTACTTGTGGTGAACATATATATGATCTACTAATAGTAACCAAATTATATGGGTTATGTATGCGTCTTACTATTTGTAAAACTAAGGTTTGTGGGTCTTTTTCCTCTTATTTTAATTAATTATTTAGTGAGTCTCTGCTTTCTAAAGTGGGACCTGAGATGTAGTCTCTAGTGTAAATTAATTTAAGGTTACATGTCTCCCTTTCTATACTGTTTCAGTAGTAATGTCACCATAGTTAGACTGGACTGTAAGGAACCATAATTTAGTTTTGGCAGTTTGGACTTGTTACCTAAAGTAATGTATAGTGTGTCTGTTCCACAGGAGCTGCCCGAGTGCAGAGTAAAGATGACTCTGGGAAAGATGATGACTGCAAGGGGAAGGATGACTCCTACCTGATGGATAGTGACTTGGACTACAGCTCAGATGATAACATCTCCTGCCAGACCAGCCACAAAGAGGAGGACACCCCGGCGGGGCTCGAGGACAGCTCGCAGGGGGCAAACAGCACCAATAACCCCACCTCAACTGGGAAGAACCGGAGGCGCCGGACTGCCTTCACAAGCGAGCAGCTCCTAGAGTTGGAGAAGGAGTTCCACTGCAAGAAGTACCTGTCCCTCACTGAGAGGTCTCAAATCGCCCACGCCCTCAAACTCAGCGAGGTCCAGGTCAAGATCTGGTTCCAGAACCGCAGGGCCAAGTGGAAGAGGGTCAAAGCTGGCAACGCAAACTCCAAAACCGGGGAGCCCTCCAGAAACCCCAAAATCGTGGTACCCATACCAGTCCATGTCAGTAGGTTCGCAATCAGAAGCCAACACCAGCAGCTGGAGCAGGCCAGACCCTGAGCGGGCCATGGGCAGCACCCTTAACCCGGGATAAAGTCCAGAGACACAAGGACAGGTGAGGTACAGTGGTATATTTACTACTGGCCAAATACAGGAGGTATGAGTCATAGACTGCTCGAGTTCCTCCATTTATTTTCTGTATGGAGAGAACCCGCTGCCTGTGTATGGACGTGGTGACTGTCTGGGACAGGTCACTTCAAGTCACCAAATAATGACAATGCCAAGTCACCATGACTAGCACAAGTGAACTGTGCAGTAAGAGAGGGCAACATCAGCCCAGGAGCCTTCCTCTCCTCCTCTGACTGGTGGGGACAGAGGTCACTGTTTTAGACAATCTGATGTTCCTTTATGACCCCACTACTACAGATAATGTAATTAATTTATTTGTGTTAAATTTCTTCTAAGTTATGAAACTTGAACAAAACTCGGTCTTGTGAATCTAGTAATGTGAATAAAGGATGCCATGCGGCCAGTCTGGGATATTTGGGATCATTAACAGAGTGAAGATTAAGGGTTTGTCAATTGGTCCCTCTTAATCTCTGACAAATCCCCCGGGACTCATTTTGGCAGCCCCTATCTGTGTGAGAGCTAGTTCTGTGCAAGGGGGTCACTGAGAGGGTCACGTGTGGGGGATTTAATAGTGTTCAGCAAGAAATAAATGAATGTACTTTTTTTCTGCCAGATTCTTTAATTGTCAGAGTCTCATCTGTGACCAGAAATCTCACATCCACACATAGGGCATCTTTCAATGTCTCCAATAAATCTTATAAAAACGAAGCAGATTAGCAGTGTCACAATATGATAAGCGGATCAGTCCTTTATTAGTCGATGACAGTTTAAAAATAATTGCTACATCAAACCCAGGTAGTTTTTATACCGACCTAAATAGCTTTCAAAGCCATATCAAACAGTATTCACTAAAATTAGACACATGATTTTAATGCCTAAAATATAAAATGAAATACCTAGATCATTACAAATATAGCTCATCCCAAACTAGAATCATCTCCAAAGCAGAGTAAATTGCCAAATTTGACTCAACAGATCTTCTATTCTAGTGATGTAATTCCCAGATCAGACCCAAATTATTCCAATATCTAATTGAGATCCACATCAACCATAAATTCATTTTTTTTATAAAGCAAGAAATCAGATCCCAAAATTTAAACCATTTATTTCAAATAGGAGTGTAAAGTAATATCCATATTAGAGCAAGATAAATCTGAATTCATATTTAAATAATACCAAATCCCTGATTAGAATCAAACAACTCCCAGATCAGTGTCAGTTAATTCCCAGATCAGACACATATAATTACCATATCGCCCCAGATAATGCGGCTAAATCCCTGATAATTCCAAGATCAGCCCCACGTCCCATCCTGAGATGAGTCAGTTTATTTGTGCTATTTTGTTCAGAGACTCAGGATCCCAGCTGGGAGCAGACAGACCATCTCGACCAAAGTCATTCTTGTCATCTGCTACATGTGTCAGTCACACTGAAAGGCACATGAAGGAGCGTGTCGCTGCCTCCGGATTTATTACTCTGCTTGAAAGTCTTTTCCTCTCATTCTGTATGATTTCTGCAGGGATTCCTCACTGCATTGTTAGTTTGCTTCAGTAATTAAATGGAACTCGTTTCCGGGTAATTCAATGGACTCTTCAGTTGCTATACAGGGACATGTTGCTGGGAATTTAGGCAGGAAACACTAGTGATGAGAAGGGTTGATATTGGAATAGGGGGGAGAGTCTGGTTCCAGGGGTGTGGGGTGAGCTAAAGTATAGGGGTTCACTGGGAAGCTGAAATTGTGCAGAATTGTTAGGTTAGGAACAACATAGAGACCACAATGAATGTAAAATAATATTAGGTACAAAGATGAAAATAGGTGCAGGGGGAACATGGTCCATAGAAAAAAAGGGGTTTGAGGGGGTTGCAGAGAATACATGATATTGAGGAGAAGGGAGTGCAATTTAAATTACATCAAAATCTGTCTGGAAATAATGTAATTTAGAACTTATTTATTTTGCCAAAATAAAGAAACTCCTGTTATATTAATTTAACTGCTCACACATTTATATATACTCACATATGCCACTTAAGTTTATAAAAAGATACAGCAACATCATTTTAATTGATATGATTAATACATTTTTAACCTAAAAATATGTCTTCAATTTAGTAGAAATAAATATATTGGAATTTGGTCAAGCGGGCTGGGATTTACATTTAAAAGGGTCCCTAAACCTATATATCCAGGGTGTATATTATATATAAATTCAAAACAAAGTCTTCTTAGGTCCATTTACTTATTTAGCCTTGTTTGAAATTTGGATAAATTATAAATTGAGCAATAGGTTATTAATCAGTAGGGAAAATTATATATATATATATATATATATATATATATATATATATATATATATATATATATATAACATAGCAAGGATGTGCACTCTCACCTTCCTTCATCTGCCAGGGTGCTAGTGAAATACATAGTAGCAAAAAGAAAAGAACTTGCACTCACTGGATCTTTTTCAAAAATCAGATTTACTGTGATAAATGTGTAACGTTTCGGGAATTGTACATCCCCTTCCTCAGACCCTGAGGAAGGGGATGTAAAACTGCCGAAACGTTACACATTTATCACAGTAAATCTGATTTTTGAAAAAGATCCAGTGAGTGCAAGTTCTTTTCTTTTTGCTAATATATATATATATATATATATATATATATATATATATATATATGCATGCATACATATTATAGGTGGAGTCATTAACTGCTTTTCCTATGTAAATTAAATAACTAATAAATGTATATAATATTTATAAAATTGGTGCTTTTGTAAACCAGTCATGCAAGTTAGGTATGACACTTTGTTCAGTGCTAAAGAGATGCAATAAAACTAATTCACTATTACTGTGCTTATAAAATAAACGTATAGGTTTGTTTAAGGTGTAATGTTGCTACTAGTTTACCTCATTTGTAATATTCTGTCCTGGTTCCAACTTCCAACAGCTTTTTATTTTTACAAAGGACATATAAATAGAAAACATTTCCAGGTGTTTGACATTATGAAGGGGGTATTAAGGGACCCAGCAAGTGGTTCTGAACACAGAGAGCAGAATCTAAAACTGGATCCCAAAACTAAATTGATTATTTTTCTGGCTAGATCACGACCAATACTTCAGATCATGTATAATGTATGCCTCCGCCACAAACGTAAAAAACAAAATATGTTTTAATGCCACAGCAGCCAATGAACATACAGTAGACACCTCTGTTGCTTGTAAGGAGCTAAGGTATTAGCAATTTATTATATTATAAATGAAGAATGTCACACTGAGCTAGGGCCAGGTACATTATTCTTGTTATTGTTCAATAGAAGAAAAAAAAAGTCAGGGACCTTTGGTCTAATCTATGAGAAGAGACAAGCCATATTCATTTTATTTTATTTTTTCTTCTTCTTCAATAGTGCCACTTTGAAGGAGAAATGATTACCTTATACAAATAAATCCAGGGTCAATCCAGATTGTTATCATTTCATAGTAATAATTTACCACTGGCGGGAGGTCATCCCTTGAAGTGAGAAGCAAAAGATGTTTCTTTACTGTAGAATATGATTACTCTCATTAAGACCAATAAAGTTGTGCATCTTACTATCAAATGATGCTGTGACAACCTGCTGGTTAGGTAGACTTGACTGAAATGTGTATGTAGTGATGTGAGTATTAACAAAGCCGTGTATGAACCAAATTCAGGAAACAATATCATCAAGTAGAAATTTAATTTTCATCATATGAAAGAACATAAAAAAAAACAAACAAACAGCACAGGCAAAACTGATATAAAAGGTTGGATCCTATCAGCTTCAACTATTTCAAATAATTTTTAGGATATATATATATATATATATATATATATATATATACCAACGTGCATATATATATATATCTCAAACTAGAAAGTTAATTAAACAGATTTCTCACTGAAATGAAATATTCCAGGTAAGTGACCTAAAGAAAACCAAAAACCACTTATGGAGTTTATTTGTTTTAAGCAATATTATCAATATCCAGTCACAACACAGGAGATTCAATTCTAAGAAACTAAAAGTATATGAGATTAGAGTTGGGTGAATCAGAGGCCAAATGCAGAAATAAAGAAATTGCAAAGTGCAAACACAGTATGATATTAATAGCAAAGAGCAGACCAATAAACATGAGATATGAATGTGGATAAAGACGTAATTGCTGACAAATAGTCACATTTATACAAATAGATAGGTACACACTTTCACATTAAGTACTGACACTCTAACACATGCACAACAAGTTAAGCAGCTATTCAGAACTCTACACATTTTTTACATAACCCAGCAGAGCACTATTATGATTTATTTGCAAATCCTGTTGTATATTCTATGGTGCTAATATATAACGTTCACTAGTACATGGAATTTATGCATAGCAATATGTTACACTACTAACAAAGACATATACGTTGATACAAGAGGAGGTAATTAGGCCGCCCAAAAAGCTTACAATCTAGAGAATAAAATGTGAATGAAATAGAGGTATCAGGACAGTTTGGGGGTTGGGTTATAGTTTGGTGAAAATCTTAAACATTCATTTATATGCCCTTATACACAGCACCTCATATAAGAATATATACACATATTGATACACGGACGTATGCATACATTTTACACTTATTTACACAATTGCATCACTGTGCTTACACACATAATACAAATGTATGCACACATGTATAGACCTTGCTATTTTTTCCCCACATAGTGTATATTATTATTTTGAAATCAGGGCCTATGTAAATGTGAAATATCTGCATATTTTAGTGAATAGGCTCCACTGAATAACATAGATAATAAATATATTGTCCTCTCTCTTTAAGATATAGGTGTTCAAATCCTCACACATCTATTTACTAACATAATCATTTAATAATGTATACTCAGTATTTGTCTTTCTTACATGAATGCACATACTCATATGCCCAGCTACCTTATATGCAGATGAACATGATAAGTAATGCTTTTAGAGTTATCAATACTTTATTCCCTAGGCCTACACATTTTAATATATATATACATTTACGTGTTATATACAAAATCATGGGGCCCTTATATGGACAAATACACTACACATTTATAAATATAGTTTTACTCACACACACACTACATAGGTTATCACATTTACATGTGAACAGCTACACATATTCACATGCATTGTATAACTACAGACATATACAAACAAATTGTGCTGCAGGGTTTATATGGTTGTAGTTTTTATTTCACTTTAAGTTGTATATTTTTAATATATAAGTTAACTAGTTGAATAGTTTATATAAATATCAGTATGTAACATGAAACCATATAGAGAAATAGTAATCTTTACCACACTTATTTTAAGGCCAAATATCCAATAACAGTCCTAATGTAGATTAATCTTATATAGAAAAACTTTCAATTATATTTTCATATAGCAGCAAATCAAGACTATATATCTGTTTCCATAGGAAGGTTATGTAAATACAGGTACTAATATACATGTATGTAGTTTGCTTAACATATTACCCAAGCCATCCTTTTTATTTAACAATGCAATCTATGGAAATTGCAATGCAATCTCTGTAAAAAAATAACTGTACTTTGTTCCAATTACAAACTGACCTTGAACATTACCAGCATGACTTCTCTTCAACATAGGTTCCGCTGGCAATGGTGGAAAAAGTGATGTAGAAAAACGCAAGTCTATAGGCTGCATATAACATTCAATAAAACAGTTAATTAAAAGTAATATTAAATATACTATCTGATATACTGTAGATGATAAAATCTGTGTCCAACCATCCAAGCTTGTCTTTAAACAATGTTTATCATTATACTGTAGATGCCCAGCATCCTCAATGATTGGGAGTGTATATATTAGTTCACTTATATATTTCTAATATTAGAATAAAAGTTACATACACACACACACAGTTACAAATACCCACTTGCCTTTGCAGCCCAACTTAAGTTTTAAGCACACATAGACAACTACACATATACTTCTCTCTCACACACATGTACATAGACAAATCACCACATACATACATACACGCTCTCACTCACATACACAAATACACACTCACACACACATACACAAATCTACACACACAAACACTCTCACTCACACACACATATATACATACACACACATACACAAATCCACATGCACACACTCACTCACACACACACAAATCTACACACACACTCTCACTCACACACAGATATATACATACATGCTCACTCAATCGCACACACATATACATACACAAATCTACACAAACACACTCATTCACACACACATATACATACAGAAATCTACACACAAACACACTCACACACAAACGCACTCACTCACACACACATATATATATACAGAAATCTACACACAAACACACTCACTTATACACATATACATACACAAATCCACACACATACTCACTCACACACATATACATACACAAATCCACACACACACTGTCTCAAACACAAATACAAATCTACATATACATGAATGCTTTCTCTCTTACACATATCCACAGGCATATGTACACACACACACACACACACACACACACACATATACATACACAAATCCACACACACACTGGCTCAAACACATATACGAATCTACATATACATGAATGCTTTCTCTTACACATATCCACAGGCATATCTACACACACTCACACACACATATGCATACACAAATCTACACACACACTGTCTCAAATATATATACTAATCTACACATACATGCATGCTTTCTCTCTCACACATATACACAGGCACATCAACAGACATACATGCAAACTCTCACATGTCAAATTATAATTTTTCCCAATCAAAAGGTCAGTAAACTCTTTTAAAATATATATTTACAAATATATATAAATAAATAGATAACACATTTCAAATGAGGTCTGCATGCTAAAAAAATCACATCACATGAACACAGACCTAACAGATGCACACAGTGGGGATAGGACTTTGTGAGCTGCACAGACAAGACTCATTTTGTGTGATGCAAATGGGGAGAGATAGAAGTTAGATGGAAAACTGAAGGGCTAGATAAAGCGCGCAGGGGTTGCAATCTAGCCCCTGGCCTTAGGCTGTTTTGGTAAAATGGCTTGTAAAATGTTTAATCCAATTAAAACATACATGCATCCCCTCTTTTTCTTGGAATGTTTGCTGATATAGATATTTACTGTACATGCACACATATCCGAACATAATACACACAGTTAAACACAGATATGGGGAGGGGATTTTGTGCTGACAAACCAGTACTGGTAAAAAACTGTATACAAATGTGTATGATGGTAAAGAAAATACAAAAAGACAGAAAGCCTAAAAATGTAGATAAAAGGACATGAACAGAGAGTAGATAACAGGCAGAAAGAAGGGAGCGAGAACAGTGCACAACGAAGAGGCAATAACGAGAAAAAAGAAGGTGGTGACATGAAGAGGGGATAGTAAAAGGAAAATGAGATAAGGAACGAGGACATTAAATACAAGAAAGAAATAAGGGAGATGCTAAGGAAAGAGACAGAGAATGAGACCCGTGTTAGGGAAAAATGAAAAGAATCATAGAAATAACACTGACGGTTTGAGAAACTTGGAAGGCAGAGACGCTGGGGGAAGGAGGGGCATTAATAGACATTGTGAGTGCAGGAGAAAAGCGAGAGGGGGCAGAATGAGAGAGGGGGCATAGCAAGACATGTATAGAGCAGATGAGAGCAGGTGAGAGGCGCAGATATAGCCGGAACAGACAGGTGAGCAACATATTGTGAGAGGTAAAAAGCTGGCCAGAGAGGAGAGAAGGCAGGTAGAAGGGAGCAGATTGTAGAGAGGGACAGGGGGATTGCAGTGGGGGCTGGAGAGGGGCTTGATCCTACGCTGAAGAGGCAGGGGGAAGATAAACAAGTGTAGGGGTTTGATTGCAGTCATCATCACAGCTTTCATTTGGCTGCCTAATGAGTCACATCAAGGCAAAGAGAAAAATTGTCAGTGGCCCAGGCGCTAATGAATTTTTTTGCAAATTGTAATCAAGGCAGGGCCGTCTGAGGCTCCTGATTAATGGCACTCGGGGGGTTTGGGCTCTTCCCCATCCCGTCCTCCCCGCACTAAATTAACAGCAACTTGTCTGAGCTTCAAATTAACTCTCAATGATTAATCCTGATGGGAGCTCTGAAGAATGGGGCCTGCTAATAGCTACTGGCCCCTGGTGCTGCTCTCTATTAATTCCCTTCCCTTTAGCTGGTCTGACCGGGCCCAGTCTTGCACCGCGCCATATTTGTTGCTCCCATAAATTATTATTTACTTCTTTAGATCAACTCATTTTAGGGGATTAACACAGCTGCTCTGCCCCCCAGAAAGGCGCTGAGTCCTGGCTGGCACGGTTTTCAGTGTTCTGTTTTCCTGTAGTGCAGATAAAAAGGCAGTACTGCTGGTTTAGTACAAGCTGTCAAACTCTTTATGCTCACATATTGTTACATGTCCTCAGACCACAAGGCCGGGTCCAGGGTCAGTCATGATTTAAGGTAGGAATGAATGGGGTAGACAAAGTGTGGCATCTGCTTATTATCTATTTGTCCTTTCACAGCACATAGGAGGTTAAAGCTATCCATACGCTGTTTTCACATTTATTAACCCAAAGGATAACAGAGCATCAAATATACAAACTCCCAAAGCACTGTATATAACACAGAACCTAGGGATCGATGAGGTAAAGTTCTCCAGGCTGGGGAGATTCTATAAGAATGCTCGCCTGTACTTGTATTTCCCTGGTGGAATTATCTAAAGCCACTTTTTACTCTGAAAACAGGGTGTCTCGCTTAGGGGTATATACTGCATTTTCATATGGGGAGGAGATGCATACATTACAAAAGTGCACAATTAAATTTGTAATTTAAGAATAATTGAACCATTCACACAAAAAATTTTAACAAATAAGTTTACCAAAAATTGGATTTTATCAAAAAACTTAAGATGTTTATGTAAATAACACAGGAATAAATCGTATTAAATATGTCCAGCGTAATTCGCAATTTAAGTACACTGGATGTGCAAAAAACACCTAGAAATTTGTACTTATGAATCCAAAATCCAAATCATAATTGTAGTTTTTTTGTAAAATGGGCTGAACATGGGTGTATGTAATATTGTCTCTCAAATCCCAGCGTAATTCTGTAAACATTTTCGCAGTGCAGATCTCACAGTTTTTTTCTGGCAAATTAAAAGGTGATGAGCTTTTACCAAAATGCTCCAAATAATAAATTCCCTAATAAAAAACAAAAACAACATATGCATATGAAAATGGTAAGATGCTATAGGCCGGAAGCAGCGTAATGTGATTTATATTGGTTGCAGGATCTTTGGATCAAAGTGTCCCTACTACAAGCTCCATTGCTTTATATAGGAGGCATCTCGCCACTCGCAGGGACTGCCACTTCTTTACAATAATTCCACAAGGCCAGCACCTGTGAGGGTTAGTGTGAAAAGCCAAGTCTGGTCCGGCAAAGCTTAGATATTCAGGCCCTTAGTTACTCTATATATTGTAAAGACAGCTGTTACTGTGTATATACAGCTTAGATTTGCTATTTACAAAATGAGAAGTCTGCTTGCTCTGTAACTTTTTAATGGTGTGAGTCACAGTCTTGCAGGGCCACATACAGTAAACAGTAATATACCGGTAAAACACAGCACAGAACCAACCCATATACATCCAGTCATCAAATTAAAATAAAGTTTTAGCTATCAACTTTACTCCCTTACAATAGACCAGAGTACGAATGAAGCACAAAATTGTGCTTTTGCGAGCGCGATATTTGCGCTCCATTCGTAATACCAGCAAACTCAATTGTGCGCTGCCATGAGAACTAGCACAGCGAAGGGTGTTA
The DNA here is from genome assembly GCF_027579735.1 of Bombina bombina. Lineage (NCBI taxonomy): Eukaryota > Metazoa > Chordata > Amphibia > Anura > Bombinatoridae > Bombina > Bombina bombina. The sequence goes on from NC_069499.1 coordinate 586,673,250, forward strand.
ATCATGCAGCGATGGCAGCAAATTGTAAATATATATGTATATGATTATATACAGTACATATATATTTATGTGTTAATATGTGTATATGCACATATTAACACAAATATATATGTATATACACATATTAACACACAAATATATATGTATATACACATATTAACACATAAATATATATGTATATACACATAGTAACACAAATATATATGTATATACACATATTAACACAAATATATATGTATATACAGGGAGTGCAGAATTATTAGGCAAATGAGTATTTTGACCACATCATCCTCTTTATGCATGTTGTCTTACTCCAAGCTGTATAGGCTCAAAAGCCTACTACCAATTAAGCATATTAGGTGATGTGCATCTCTGTAATGAGAAGGGGTGTGGTCTAATGACATCAACACCCTATATCAGGTGTGCATAATTATTAGGCAACTTCCTTTCCTTTGGCAAAATGGGTCAAAAGAAGGACTTGACAGGCTCAGAAAAGTCAAAAATAGTGAGATATCTTGCAGAGGGATGCAGCACTCTTAAAATTGCAAAGCTTCTGAAGCGTGATCATTGAACAATCAAGCGTTTCATTCAAAATAGTCAACAGGGTCGCAAGAAGCGTGTGGAAAAACCAAGGCGCAAAATAACTGCCCATGAACTGAGAAAAGTCAAGCGTGCAGCTGCCAAGATGCCACTTGCCACCAGTATGGCCATATTTCAGAGCTGCAACATCACTGGAGTGCCCAAAAGCACAAGGTGTGCAATACTCAGAGACATGGCCAAGGTAAGAAAGGCTGAAAGACGAGCACCACTGAACAAGACACACAAGCTGAAACGTCAAGACTGGGCCAAGAAATATCTCAAGACTGATTTTTCTAAGGTTTTATGGACTGATGAAATGAGAGTGAGTCTTGATGGGCCAGATGGATGGGCCCGTGGCTGGATTGATAAAGGGCAGAGAGCTCCAGTCCGACTTAGACGCCAGCAAGGTGGAGGTGGAGTACTGGTTTGGGCTGGTATCATCAAAGATGAGCTTGTGGGGCCTTTTCGGGTTGAGGATGGAGTCAAGCTCAACTCCCAGTCCTACTGCCAGTTTCTGGAAGACACCTTCTTCAAGCAGTGGTACAGGAAGAAGTCTGCATCCTTCAAGAAAAACATGATTTTCATGCAGGACAATGCTCCATCACACGCGTCCAAGTACTCCACAGCGTGGCTGGCAAGAAAGGGTATAAAAGAAGAAAATCTAATGACATGGCCTCCTTGTTCACCTAATCTGAACCACATTGAGAACCTGTGGTCCATCATCAAATGTGAGATTTACAAGGAGGGAAAACAGTACACCTCTCTGAACAGTGTCTGGGAGGCTGTGGTTGCTGCTGCACGCAATGTTGATGGTGAACAGATCAAAACACTGACAGAATCCATGGATGGCAGGCTTTTGAGTGTCCATGCAAAGAAAGGTGGCTATATTGGTCACTGATCTGTTTTTGTTTTGTTTTTGAATGTCAGAAATGTATATTTGTGAATGTTGAGATGTTATATTGGTTTCACTGGTAAAAATAAATAATTGAAATGGGTATATATTTGTTTTTTGTTAAGTTGCCTAATAATTATGCACAGTAATAGTCACCTGCACACACAGATATCCCCCTAAAATAGCTATAACTAAAAACAAACTAAAAACTACTTCCAAAACTATTCAGCTTTGATATTAATTAGTTTTTTGGGTTCATTGAGAACATGGTTGTTGTTCAAAAATAAAATTAATCCTCAAAAATACAAATTGCCTAATAATTCTGCACTCCCTGTACACATATTAACACAAATAAATATATATATATATATATATATATATATATATATATATATATATATATATATATATATATATATACACATAGTAACACATAAATATATATGTATATACACATAGTAACACATAAATATATATGTATATACACATATCAACACAAATATATATGTATATACACATACTAACACATAAATATATATGTATATACACATATTAACACAAATATATATGTATATACACATAGTAACACATAAATATATATGTATATACACATATTAACACAAATATATATGTATATACACATAGTAACACATAAATATATATGTATATACACATAGTAACACATAAATTTATATGTATATACACATATTAACACAAATATTTATGTATATACACATACTAACACATAAATATATATGTATATACACATACTAACACATAAATATATATGTATATACACATAGTAACACACAAATATATATGTATATACACATACTAACACATAAATATATATGTATATACACATATTAACACAAATATATATGTATATACACATAGTAACACATAAATATATATGTATATACACATATTAACACAAATATATATGTATATACACATAGTAACACATAAATATATATGTATACACACATATCAACACAAATATATATGTATATACACATACTAACACATAAATATATATGTATATACACATACTAAGACATAAATATATATGTATATACACATAGTAACACATAAATTTATATGTATATACACATAGTAACACATAAATATATATATGTATATACACAAAGTAACACATAAATATATATGTATATACACATATTAACACATAAATATATATGTATATACACATAGTAACACATAAATATATATGTATATACACATATTAACACAAATATTTATGTATATACACATACTAACACATAAATATATATGTATATACACATACTAACACATAAATATATATGTATATACACATATTAACACAAATATATATGTATATACACATAGTAACACATAAATATATATGTATATACACATAGTAACACATAAATTTATATGTATATACACATAGTAACACATAAATATATATATGTATATACACAAAGTAACACATAAATATATATGTATATACACATATTAACACATAAATATATATGTATATACACATAGTAACACATAAATATATATGTATATACACATATTAACACAAATATTTATGTATATACACATACTAACACATAAATATATATGTATATACACATAGTAACACATAAATATATATGTATATACACATATTAACACAAATATATATGTATATACACATAGTAACACATAAATATATATGTATATACACATACTAACACATAAATATATATGTATATACACATATTAACACAAATATATATGTATATACACATAGTAACACATAAATATATATGTATATACACATATTAACACAAATATATATGTATATACACATAGTAACACACAAATATATATGTATATACACATAGTAACACATAAATATATATGTATATACACATATTAACACAAATATATATGTATATACACATAGTAACACATAAATATATATGTATATACACATACTAACACATAAATATATATGTATATACACATAGTAACACATAAATATATATGTATATACACATATTAACACAAATATATATGTATATACACATACTAACACATAAATATATATGTATATACACATAGTAACACATAAATATATATGTATATACACATAGTAACACAAATATATATGTATATACACATACTAACACATAAATATATATGTATATACACATAGTAACACATAAATATATATGTATATACACATACTAACACATAAATATATATGTATATACACATACTAACACATAAATATATATGTATATACACATATTAACACAAATATATATGTATATACACATACTAACACATAAATATATATGTATATACACATAGTAACACATAAATATATATGTATATACACATACTAACACATAAATATATATGTATATACACATACTAACACATAAATATATATGTATATACACATACTAACACATAAATATATATGTATATACACATAGTAACACATAAATATATATGTATATACACATACTAACACATAAATATATATGTATATACACATACTAACACATAAATATATATGTATATACACATAGTAACACATAAATATATATGTATATACACATACTAACACATAAATATATATGTATATACACATACTAACACATAAATATATATGTATATACACATACTAACACATAAATATATATGTATATACACATACTAACACATAAATATATATATATATACACATAGTAACACATAAATATATATGTATATACACATAGTAACACATAAATATATATGTATATACACATACTAACACATAAATATATATGTATATAAGCATAGTAACACATAAATATATATATATGTATATACACATACTAACACATAAATATATATGTATATACACATACTAACACATAAATATATATGTATATACACATAGTAACACATAAATATATATGTATATACACATAGTAACACATAAATATATATGTATATACACATACTAACACATAAATATATATGTATATACACATACTAACACATAAATATATATGTATATACACATAGTAACACATAAATATATATGTATATACACATAGTAACACATAAATATATATGTATATAAGCATAGTAACAGATAAATATATATGTATATACACATACTAACACATAAATATATATGTATATACACATACTAACACATAAATATATATGTATATACACATACTAACACATAAATATATATGTATATACACATACTAACACATAAATATATATATATATATACACATAGTAACACATAAATATATATGTATATACACATAGTAACACATAAATATATATGTATATACACATACTAACACATAAATATATATGTATATACACATAGTAACACATAAATATATATGTATATACACATAGTAACACATAAATATATATGTATATACACATAGTAACACAATGCAGTTATTTATAAGAAATAAAAAAAATGCTACAATTTTTATTTTTTAACAAAATACACACCACTGTATTTTGGGGGCATTTGGGGCACCTTTATAACATTTTCTAAGTGCTAACTGCTACAGCGAGCTTGTGGTAGCCATAACCAGCTACTTGTAATGGCTGGTTATTTATTGCGCGCCGCAAACGGGCAAATTTGCAAATTAGCGCTCCACTTGTAATCCAGCTCAATATCTTTAACACTGAGTAAAAAAAAAAATGTAATCTGTGTCTTGAGGACATATAAACATCCTGGAAGACCACATGTATCCTGCCAGCCATCATTTAACCTGCCCTGGATCTGTTATCTCATTACTCTTTACATAACGAATGCAATATTATCTATCTAGTAATTATATAACGCAAGAACTATTTGCTCTGTATATAACAAAGAAATGTACAAGTCTCTAGTCTGACATCACTGAGAATATATAATAATATAAATTAACCCCTACATTTTATGATTCGGATAGAACATACAATTTGAATCAACTTTCCAATTTACTTCTATTATCAAATTTGCTTCATTCTCTTGTTATCCTTTTCTGAAGGAGCATCGGCAGCTAACTAAACACATCTAGTTAGTGTGCAGGTACCAATCAGCAGCTAACTCCCACTAGAGCAGGATATGTGCATATTTATTTTCAACAATGGATACCAAGTGAACAAAGCACATTAGAAAATAGAAGTGAATTTAAAAGTGTCTTAAAATGACACAGACTATATGGATCATACAAGTTACACTTTGACTTTCCCATCCCTTTAACATAACCATCAAATACTACACTGTACACAGTCTAAATCAGAAAATCCTTAATGGCCTTATTATGCATCGCTTGTATACAGTGCATGGAAAGCATTTTTGGTGTTTATGGAGTAAAATGAGAGCAGTGATGGGTAACCAGTTTCACTCAAAGTTCTACACCTCCTGCAGCCTTAATATTTACAAAAGGACTTTGCTGCACTTTTAACCATTAGGATGTACTCAGAAAAAAAGTTTAAATTCACTGTGTGTGTGTGAGTATGGGGAGTGGAAGGGAGGCTAAAAACAAAGTTTGTTTTATGGTGGCAAACAATAATTTTTCCTGCTCTAGTGAGAATAAGGAAATCAAGTGAGACCTCTGAGGACAGCATATACCACTGGCCGGCCAGCTGCCCACAACAGATTAAAGGAATAGATTCAGAAGTCATTTCAGAAGACACAAAGCTGATTGATGCAAAGAGTTGACTTAAACCAGAAGGGCATCAACAGAAGCAAAGCTTTACAATAGCTCCACATATATGAAGGTCTATCAGAGCATTAAATAGATCTTCCCTTTCTAAATACATCTTTGATAAATGCACCTATTGTATGAGACACTGCCCCTTAGCTCCTCACTACTGCAACTCTATCCTATTAATATTTCCTCATCACTATTAGAAGGCTTTAATGGCTAGTGAAGCTGTCAGGTAATCATCATTGCCATGGCAATCACTTGATAATTATATGGTCAAGACAAGTCTTGTTTGAAAGAGTGGGTGCTCTTATTCAAATGAAGTATCTTCTATGTCTGTCTGTGAATGTGTGTGTTTATTTTTGGTAGAAAGGCTCAACTGAACCACACATGTTATCATCACATTTTAAGTCTAAGGCGTAATGGGTAAATAAATCAATATTTCTACACAAAGTATGGGATCACGGAGGCACTCATTGTTCAGTTGTGTTAGTGGGGTGGGGGTCTATCTTTGCTGTATATGGCAGTGGCACAGAGCTAATTCTACTATGGACAGACTTCAGGTGTATGAACTAACCAAGGGAGTACTTGCTCGCTGCTTATCACTTGTATTCTTCTGTGTTTATTATAGGGTTAACTGCTATGTGCATAACACCCAGCCTTACTGCTTTCTAGGGATCATAGGGTTCATTGACCTGTATATAGTGTTTGGTCGCATAGCCCTGAATATGACACAGATTGGTCTATTTACTGCTCAGTTTCACTGTTCTGCCAGCTTGCTGATGCCCTGTCACCCAGGCACAGGGAACGTAAACGTGCATAATTGGGTAATCAGTGAGATATAATTGGGTGCCATAATTAATTTATTGTTGTGTAAGCAAGCCCGATTCCTGAATGATTCTGTGCAGAGCCAATGATTTTTTTTCTCTCTGACAATACTGTTGTGGAATTCTAAGTGTTTCAAATAAAATGTCATGTCACTTCTATGTCATAGTGTGTGTTTTGTTATATTATGGTCCTTGCGTGTGTCAAATCTCACTTTAGTTGTCACTTTATATGAGTCATATAATAGTTTTTAATAAAATGAATCAACTCAATGTTACATTATGTGTGGTGATGGTGAACATGTGTTATTTTACCTCAGTGTCACTAAATATGTGTGTGTCACTAGTCACCTGAGTGCCATTGTGTGTGTCACATCACCCCTGAAGTTATAAGTATCCATCGCCTCCTATGTGTGTGGGTGGTTAAAACAGAAGGGCACAGAGTCAGTAACTCAGTATGGATGGGCAGTCTTCCTAGCTGAAAGACAAATAGCACATCACCAGCTATACTGAGTAACTGATAGACAAGGAGCATATCACCAGCTATACTGAGTAACTGATAGACAAGGAGCATATCACCAGCTATACTGAGTAACTGATAGACAACGAGCACATCACCAGCTATACTGAGTAACTGATAGACAAGGAGCACATCACCAGCTATACTGAGTAACTGATAGACAAGGAGCACATCACCAGCTATACTGAGTAACTGATAGACAGGGAGCACATCACCAGCTATACTGAGTGACTGATAGACAAGGAGCACATCACCAGCTATACTGAGTAACTGATAGACAAGGAGCACATCACCAGCTATACTGAGTGACTGATAGACAAGGAGCACATCACCAGCTATACTGAGTAACTGATAGACAAGGAGCACATCACCTGCTATACTGAGTGACTGATAGACAAGGAGCACATCACCAGCTATACTGAGTGACTGATAGACAAGGAGCACATCACCAGCTATACTGAGTGACTGATAGACAAGGAGCACATCACCTGCTATACTGAGTGACTGATAGAAAAAAGCACATCACCTGCTATACTGAGTGACTGATAGACAAGGAGCACATCACCAGCTATACTGAGTGACTGATAGACAAGGAGCACATCACCAGCTATACTGAGTGACTGATAGACAAAGAGCACATCACCAGCTATACTGAGTGACTGATAGACAAGGAGCACATCACCAGCCGTACTGAGTGACTGATAGACAACGAGCACATCACCAGCTATACTGAGTGCCTGATAGACAAGGAGCACATCACCAGCCATACTGAGTGACTGATAGACAAGGAGCACATCACCTGCTATACTGAGTGACTGATAGATAAGGAGCACATCACCAGCAATACTGAGTGACTGATAGACAAGGAGCACATCACCTGCCATACTGAGTGACTGATAGACAAGGAGCACATCACAAGCTATACTGAGTGACTGATAGACAAGGAGCACATCACCAGCTATACTGAGTGACTGATAGACAAGGAGCACATCACCAGCCATACTGAGTGACTGATAGACAAGGAGCACATCATCAGCTATACTGAGTGACTGATAGACAAGGAGCACATCACCAGCTATACTGAGTGACTGATAGACAAGGAGCACATCACCAGCTATACTGAGTGACTGATAGACAAGGAGCACATCACCTGCCATACTGAGTGACTGATAGACAAGGAGCACATCACAAGCTATACTGAGTGACTGATAGACAAGGAGCACATCACCAGCTATACTGAGTGACTGATAGACAAGGAGCACATCACCAGCTATACTGAGTGACTGATAGACAAGGAGCACATCACCAGCCATACTGAGTGACTGATAGATAAGGAGCACATCACAAGCTATACTGAGTGACTGATAGACAAGGAGCACATCACCAGCTATACTGAGTGACTGATAGACAAGGAGCACATCACCAGCTATTCTGAGTGACTGATAGACAAGGAGCACATCACCAGCTATACTGAGTGACTGATAGATAAGGAGCACATCACCAGTTATACTGAGTGACTGATAGACAAGGAGCACATCACCTGCTATACTGAGTGACTGATAGACAAGGAGCACATCACCAGCCGTACTGAGTGACTGATAGACAACGAGCACATCACCAGCTATACTGAGTGACTGTTAGACAAGGAGCACATCACCAGCCATACTGAGTGACTGATAGACAAGGAGCACATCACCTGCTATACTGAGTGACTGATAGACAAGGAGCACATCACCAGCAATACTGAGTGACTGATAGACAAGGAGCACATCACCTGCCATACTGAGTGACTGATAGACAAGGAGCACATCACAAGCTATACTGAGTGACTGATAGACAAGGAGCACATCACCAGCTATACTGAGTGACTGATAGACAAGGAGCACATCACCAGCCATATTGAGTGACTGATAGACAAGGAGCACATCATCAGCTATACTGAGTGACTGATAGACAAGGAGCACATCACCAGCTATACTGAGTGACTGATAGACAAGGAGCACATCACCAGCTATACTGAGTGACTGATAGACAAGGAGCACATCACCTGCCATACTGAGTGACTGATAGACAAGGAGCACATCACAAGCTATACTGAGTGACTGATAGACAAGGAGCACATCACCAGCTATACTGAGTGACTGATAGACAAGGAGCACATCACCAGCTATACTGAGTGACTGATAGACAAGGAGCACATCACCAGCCATACTGAGTGACTGATAGATAAGGAGCACATCACAAGCTATACTGAGTGACTGATAGACAAGGAGCACATCACCAGCTATACTGAGTGACTGATAGACAAGGAGCACATCACCAGCTATTCTGAGTGACTGATAGACAAGGAGCACATCACCAGCTATACTGAGTGACTGATAGATAAGGAGCACATCACCAGTTATACTGAGTGACTGATAGACAAGGAGCACATCACCTGCTATACTGAGTGACTGATAGACAAGGAGCACATCACCAGCCATACTGAGTGACTGATAGACAAGGAGCACATCACCAGCCGTACTGAGTGACTAATAGATAAGGAGCACATCACCAGCTATACTGAGTGACTGATAGACAAAGAGCACATCACCAGCTATACTGAGTGACTGATAGACAAGGAGCACATCACCAGCTATACTGAGTGACTGATAGACAAGGAGCACATCACCAGCCGTACTGAGTGACTGATAGACAAGGAGCACATCATCAGCTATACTGAGTAACTGATAGACAAGGAGCACATCACCAGCTATACTGAGTGACTGATAGACAAGGAGCACATCATCAGCTATACTGAGTAACTGATAGACAAGGAGCACATCACCTGCTATACTGAGTGACTGATAGACAAGGAGCACATCACCAGCTATACTGAGTGACTGATAGACAAGGAGCACATCACCAGCTATACTGAGTGACTGATAGACAAGGAGCACATCACCTGCTATACTGAGTGACTGATAGACAAGGAGCACATCACCAGCTATACTGAGTGACTGATAGACAAGGAGCACAACACCAGCTATACTGAGTGACTGATAGACAAGGAGCACATCACCAGCTATACTGAGTGACTGATAGACAAGGAGCACATCACCAGCTATACTGAGTGACTGATAGACAAGGAGCACATCACCAGCCATACTGAGTGACTGATAGACAAGGAGCACATCACCAGCTATACTGAGTGACTGATAGACAAGGAGCACATCACCAGCCATACTGAGTGACTGATAGACAAGGAGCACATCACCAGCTATACTGAGTGACTAAAAGACAAGGAGCACATCACCAGCTATACTGAGTGACTGATAGACAAGGAGCACATCACCTGCTATACTGAGTGACTGATAGACAAGGAGCACATCACCAGCCATACTGAGTGACTGATAGACAAGGAGCACATTACCAGCGGTACTGAGTGACTGAAAGACAACGAGCACATCACCAGCTATACTGAGTGACTGATAGATAAGGAGCACATTACCAGCTATACTGAGTAACTGATAGACAAGGAGCACATCACCAGCTATACTGAGTGACTGACAGACAAGGAGCACAACACCAGCTATACTGAATGACTGATAGACAAGGAGCACATCACCAGCTATACTGAGTGACTGATAGACAAGGAGCACATCACCAGCTATACTGAGTGACTGATAGACAAGGAGCACATCACCTGCTATACTGAGTGACTGATAGACAAGGAGCACATCACCTGCTATACTGAGTGACTGATAGACAAGGAGCACATCACCAGCTATACTGAGTGACTGATAGACAAGGAGCACATCACCAGCTATACTGAGTGACTGATAGACAAGGAGCACATCACCTGCTATACTGAGTGACTGATAGACAAGGAGCACATCACCAGCTATACTGAGTGACTGATAGACAAGGAGCACATCACCAGCTATACTGAGTGACTGATAGACAAGGAGCACATCACCAGCTATACTGAGTGACTGATAGACAAGGAGCACATCACCTGCTATACTGAGTGACTGATAGATAAGGAGCACATCACCAGCTATACTGAGTGACTGATAGACAAGGAGCACATCACCAGCTATACTGAGTGACTGATAGACAAGGAGCACATCACCAGCTATACTGAGTGACTGATAGACAAGGAGCACATCACCAGCTATACTGAGTGACTGATAGACAAGGAGCACATCACCAGCTATACTGAGTGACTGATAGACAAGGAGCACATCACCAGCTATACTGAGTGACTGATAGACAAGGAGCACATCACCAGCTATACTGAGTGACTGATAGACAAGGAGCACATCACCTGCTATACTGAGTGACTGATAGATAAGGAGCACATCACCAGCTATACTGAGTGACTGATAGACAAGGAGCACATCACCAGCTATACTGAGTGACTGATAGACAAGGAGCACATCACCAGCTATACTGAGTGACTGATAGACAAGGAGCACATCACCAGCTATACTGAGTGACTGATAGACAAGGAGCACATCACCAGCTATACTGAGTGACTGATAGACAAGGAGCACATCACCAGCTATACTGAGTGACTGATAGACAAGGAGCACATCACCAGCTATACTGAGTGACTGATAGACAAGGAGCACATCACCAGCTATACTGAGTGACTGATAGACAAGGAGCACATCACCAGCTATACTGAGTGACTGATAGACAAGGAGCACATCACCAGCTATACTGAGTGACTGATAGACAAGGAGCACATCACCAGCTATACTGAGTGACTGATAGACAAGGAGCACATCACCAGCTATACTGAGTGACTGATAGACAAGGAGCACATCACCAGCTATACTGAGTGACTGATAGACAAGGAGCACATCACCAGCTATACTGAGTGACTGATAGACAAGGAGCACATCACCTGCTATACTGAGTGACTGATAGACAAGGAGCACATCACCTGCTATACTGAGTGACTGATAGACAAGGAGCACATCACCAGCCATACTGAGTGACTGATAGACAAGGAGCACATCACCAGCTATACTGAGTGACTGATAGACAAGGAGCACATCACCTGCTATACTAAGTGACTGATAGATAAGGAGCACATCACCAGCTATACTGAGTGACTGATAGACAAGGAGCACATCACCAGCTATACTGAGTGACTGATAGACAAGGAGCACATCACCAGCTATACTGAGTGACTGATAGACAAGGAGCACATCACCAGCCGTACTTAGTGACTGATAGACAAGGAGCACATCACCAGCCGTACTTAGTGACTGATAGACAAGGAGCACATCACCTGCCATACTGAGTGACTGATAGATAAGGAGCACATCACCTGCCATACTGAGTGACTGATAGATAATGAGCACATCACCTGCCATACTGAGTGACTGATAGATAAGGAGCACATCACCTGCCATACTGAGTAACTGATAGACAAGGAGCACATCACCTGCCATACTGAGTGACTGATAGATAAGGAGCACATCACCTGCTATACTGAGTGACTGATAGATAAGGAGCACATCACCAGCTATACTGAGTAACTGATAGACAAGGAGCACATCACCTGCTATACTGAGTGACTGATAGATAAGGAGCACATCACCAGCTATACTGAGTAACTGATAGACAAGGAGCACATCACCAGCTATACTGAGTGACTGATAGACAAGGAGCACATCACCAGTTATACTGAGTGACTGATAGATAAGGAGCACATCACCAGCTATACTGAGTGACTGATAGACAAGGAGCACATCACCAGCTATACTGAGTGACTGATAGATAAGGAGCACATCACCAGCTATACTGAGTAACTGATAGACAAGGAGCACATCACCTGCTATACTGAAAGACTGATAGACAAGGAGCACATCACCAGCTATACTGAGTGACTGATAGATAAAAGCACATCACCAGCTATACTGAGTGACTGATAGACAAGGAGCACATCACCAGCTATACTGAGTGGCTGATAGACAAGGAGCACATCACCAGCTATACTGAGTGACTGATAGACAAGGAGCACATCACCAGCTATACTGAGTGACTGATAGACAAGGAGCACATCACCAGCTATACTGAGTGACTGATAGACAAGGAGCACATCACCAGTTATACTGAGTGACTGATAGACAAGGAGCACATCACCAGCCGTACTGAGTGACTGATAGACAAGGAGCACATCACCAGCTATACTGAGTAACTGATAGATAAGGAGCACATCACCAGCTATACTGAGTGACTGATAAACAAGGAGCACATCACCAGCTATACTGAGTGACTGATAGACAAGGAGCACATCACCTGCTATACTGAGTGACTGATAGACAAAGAGCACATCACCAGCTATACTGAGTGACTGATAGACAAGGAGCACATCACCTGCTATACTGAGTGACTGATAGACAAGGAGCACATCACCAGCTATACTGAGTGACTGATAGATAAGGAGCACATCACCAGCTATACTGAGTGACTGATAGACAAGGAGCACATCACCAGCCATACTGAGTGACTGATAGACAAGGAGCACATCACCAGCTATACTGAGGGACTGATAGACAAGGAGCACATCACCTGCTATACTGAGTGACTGATAGACAAGGAGCACATCACCAGCTATACTGAGTGACTGATAGACAAGGAGCACATCACCTGCCATACTGAGTGACTGATAGACAAGGAGCACATCACCAGCTATACTGAGTGACTGATAGACAAGGAGCACATCACCAGCTATACTGAGTGACTGATAGACAAGGAGCACATCACCAGCTATACTGAGTGACTGATAGACAAGGAGCACATCACCAGCTATACTGAGTGACTGATAGACAAGGAGCACATCACCAGCTATACTGAGTGACTGATAGACAAGGAGCACATCACCAGCTATACTGAGTGACTGATAGACAAGGAGCACATCACCTGCCATACTGAGTGACTGATAGACAAGGAGCACATCACCAGCCATACTGAGTGACTGATAGACAAGGAGCACATCACCAGCTATACTGAGGGACTGATAGACAAGGAGCACATCACCAGCTATACTGAGTGACTGATAGACAAGGAGCACATCACCAGCTATACTGAGTGACTGATAGACAAGGAGCACATCACCAGCTATACTGAGGGACTGATAGACAAGGAGCACATCACCAGCTATACTGAGTGACTGATAGACAAGGAGCACATCACCTGCTATACTGAGTGACTGATAGACAAGGAGCACATCACCAGCTATACTGAGTGACTGATAGACAAGGAGCACATCACCAGCTATACTGAGTGACTGATAGACAAGGAGCACATCACCAGCTATACTGAGTGACTGATAGACAAGTAGCACATCACCAGCCGTACTGAGTGACTGATAGACAAGGAGCACATCACCAGCCGTACTGAGTGACTGATAGATAAGGAGCACATCGCCAGCCGTACTGAGTGACTGATAGACAAGGAGCACATCACCAGCCATACTGAGTGACTGATAGACAAGGAGCACATAACCAGCTATACTGAGTAACTGATAGACAAGGAGCACATCACCAGCCGTACTGAGTGACTGATAGACAAGGAGCACATCACCAGCTATACTGAGTAACTGACAGACAAGGAGCACATCACCAGCCGTACTGAGTGACTGATAGACAAGGAGCACATCACCAGCTATACTGAGTGACTGATAGACAAGGAGCACATCACCAGCTATACTGAGTGACTGATAGACAAAGAGCACATCACCAGCTATACTGAGTGACTGATAGACAAAGAGCACATCACCAGCCATACTGAGTGACTGATAGACAAGGAGCACATCACCAGCTATACTGAGTGACTGATAGACAAGGAGTACATCACCTGCTATACTGAGTGACTGATAGACAAGGAGCACATCACCAGCCGTACTGAGTGACTGATAGACAAGGAGCACATCACCAGCTATACTGAGTGACTGATAGACAAGGAGCACATCACAAGCTATACTGAGTAACTGATAGACAAGGAGCACATCACCAGCTATACTGAGTGACTGATAGACAAGGAGCACATCACAAGCTATACTGAGTAACTGATAGACAAGGAGCACATCACCAGCTATACTGAGTAACTGATAGACAAGGAGCACATCACCAGCTATACTGAGTGACTGATAGACAAGGAGCACATCACAAGCTATACTGAGTGACTGATAGACAAGGAGCACATCACCAGCTATACTGAGTAACTGATAGACAAGGAGCACATCACCAGCTATACTGAGTGACTGATAGACAAGGAGCACATCACCAGCTATACTGAGTGACTGAAAGACAAGGAGCACATCACCAGCTATACTGAGTGACTGATAGACAAGGAGCACATCACCAGCTATACTGAGTGACTGATAGACAAGGAGCACATCACCAGCTATACTGAGTGACTGATAGACAAGGAGCACATCACTAGCTCTACTGAGTGACTGATAGACAAGGAGCACATCACCAGCTATACTGAGTGACTGATAGATAAGTGGCACAGCACCAGCTCTACTGAGTGACTGATAGACAAGGAGCACATCACCAGCTATACTGAGTGAATGATAGACAAGGAGCACATCACCAGCTATACTGAGTGACTGATAGATAAGGAGCACATCACCAGCTATACTGAGTAACTGATAGACAAGGAGCACATCACCTGCTATACTGAGTGACTGATAGACAAGGAGCACATCACCAGCCATACTGAGTGACTGATAGACAAGGAGCACATCACCAGCCATACTGAGTGACTGATAGACAAGGAGCACATCACCAGCTATACTGAGTAACTGATAGACAAGGAGCACATCACCTGCTATACTGAGTGACTGATAGACAAGGAGCACATCACCAGCTATACTGAGTGACTGAAAGACAAGGAGCACATCACCAGCTATACTGAGTGACTGATAGACAAGGAGCACATCACCAGCCGTACTGAGTGACTGATAGACAAGGAGCACATCACCAGCTATACTGAGTGACTGATGGACAACGAGCACATCACCAGCTATACTGAGTGACTGATAGACAAGGAGCACATCACCAGCCGTACTGAGTGACTGAAAAACAAGGAGCACATCACCAGCTATACTGAGTGACTGATAGACAACGAGCACATCACCAGCCGTACCGAGTGACTGAGAAACAAGGAGCACATTGACAGCCATGCAGAGGAATACATTTATATAAGTTTGTCAGGTAATAAAGAAGTAATAACCTGAATGGAGCACAGAGGATTCTGTTCCTTAACAACACATTTCTTCCATTTCATTCCCTTTCTCTATTCATACCTGGGTACCAGAATCCTGGGGCCCAAAGCCATCTATCCTGAGGGACACAGTGCCACACATAAAGAATTACACAGCCTCAACCATTCAGGGGATGCATGTTTAACTGTTCATCATACAGTGTGATGTCATAAAAATCAATAAAGAGCCTCACATACAAAAGTACATTGTCCCAACCATACAGAGGGATGCAAGGCCCTCTATATAAATGGCCCACCCCTGATATAGAGGGACACGAAGCCAGCCTCACAAAGGGACAACTAGCAGGTCACATAGAGGTACTCATGGTCTCAAATACGGAAGGAAATAGAGCCAGTGATAGAGGGACGCAGCAAGATATACAGAAAAAGAGTCCTGGTAATACATTTAGCCTGGGGCAAGCAATTACATTGTCTGAAGCTGAATATAAATTACTATAACATTCTTCATGGCTATCCAATAAATAGCGTACTAAAAATATTGCAATGCTTGAATAGCGCAGCTCATTAGGTGCTCCATAAAATGACATGTTAACATATACATGCCTATGAGGAGCAAGGGTAGCATCCTGATGCTATGTATACCTGCACTACTACATTATTTTGTCAGCATAGGGGACACAGAGAGGGCAGGAAGGTGCCTGTGACCTCAAGGGCCACTCTTAGTATTTGTGAGGCCTCTAGTCCAGCACCTTTATTCCTCTTTCCCTATATACTCTGCCCCCTGTGTGGCCCACCTCTGTTCCAACATTTAGTGATACCATAAGCACTTTCTTTATAAAGTACCCTTAAAGCCTCAAAATTAGGGGTGTCGGACCTTTTTACATGAGGACAACATTATAACTTTTTTCAATTGTTAGACAAATGAACAAAGTTTGAACATTCTACTAATTAAATAAAAAAATAATACAATTAAAAAAAAAACCTGTCATTCAGTGGTTTAGTTTCCTTTATTCCCAAGGTGGAGCGCTATTGGTAGTGCAGGGGGCACTATTAATATTGTGGGCCCATGCTCAGAATAGCACACAATCTGGTATCACAAGTCAATGATAAAATTGTTTAACCAGAGAATGTTTAGCGCACCGACATCTCTTTAGACCGCCCTATACTTTTATTGGATGGCGCGGAAGCATTAAACATTACTCTCATATCACAAGATGTGAGCTACTCTATGTATTGCACCAAAAAGGTTAGTGCAACTGGAGGCCTGAAGTATAGTGTTAGGGCTACAAGAAAAGTATAATAAAACACATGTAAAGCATATTAAAATAAACTATTACACTCATATATGTATACATATTTACAGTAATATACATCTTGTTTATTAATAAAAAAAAAATGTATAAAAAGTATTTTCAAGTGATATGGTATATATAATTGTATATATATATATATATATATATATATATATATATATGTATACAGTATATACATATCTACACTATATACCTATATATAGAGATAGATAGATAGATAGATAGATAGATAGATAGATAGATAGATAGATAGATAGATAGATAGATAGATACGTATATATATATATATGTGTGTGTGTGTATATGTACATATTATTATTGTGATCATATTACAAGTTGAAAGTAATATATTAGCACTTGAGTGAAAGTCCTGGGAGCTCTAACATCTGAATGACGGATAGCTCAGGTGCGCTAAATACCTCATATAATAGACTTCTATTGAGGTGCCCTGAAAAACTCATTACTGATATTGTTCAAATGTTAAGCCAAAGGTAGGTTAAATCCCCTGCTTAAGTAGCATAGTTCTTTACTTACTTTTATACTATGGATTTGTATTGAAATATAAGTTAAAACACTGCACACATACACACAGATATATACACTCACGCATACACACATATATCTACACACTTACAAATAAACACACATACATACAGAAGTGTACACTCATCCATACACACATATACATTCACACATATATCCATACAAATACACACACATACATACATACAGATGTGTATACACTCATACATACACACATATACATTCACACATATATCCATACAAATACACACACATACATACAGAAGTGTACGCTCATACATACACACATATACATTCACACATATTTCCATACAAATACACACACATACATACAGAAGTGTACGCTCATACATACTCACATATACATTCACACATATATCCATACAAATACACACACATACATACATACAGATGTGTATACACTCATACATACACACATATACATTCACACATATATCCATACAAATACACACACATACATACATACAGATGTGTATACACTCATACATACACACATATACATTCACACATATATCCATACAAATACACACACATACATACATACAGATGTGTATACACTCATACATACACACATATACATTCACACATATATCCATACAAATACACACACATACATGCATACAGATGTGTATACACTCATCCATACACACATATACATTCACACATATATCCATACAAATACACACACATACATACATACAGATTTGTATACACTCATACATACACACATATACATTCACACATATATCCATACAAATACACACACATACATGCATACAGATGTGTATACACTCATACATACACACATATACATTCACACATATATCCATACAAATACACACACATACATGCATACAGTTTTGTATACACTCATACATACACACATATACATTCACACATATATCCATACAAATACACACACATACATGCATACAGATGTGTATACACTCATACATACACACATACACATTCACACATATAGCTACACACATACATACATATGAGATGTATACATTCATACATGCATACACACATATACATTCACACATATAGAATACACACATACATACATACAGATGTATACACTCATACATACATACACACATATAGCTACATACTTACATATACATACAGAAGTATACACTCATACATACATACACACATATAGCTACATACTTACATATACATACAGATGTATACACTCATACATACACAGCACTTGGGCCCCGGTGCCACTGCACATTCTGCACCAATAGTAGCTCTGCACATTTTTAAGTAACACGTCAAATCTCCAAAAGTGCATAATTTTTCGGTGCTATTTTGTGCTGTGCTCAAATGCAGCATTAACTCACCACTTGTAATATGAGCACTAATATGCAAAGGTTGCGGAAAGGATAACTCACCCTGCACTATCAATTGTGCTCCACTTGTAATCTAGTGCTGGATATGGGCAGGAGACGTCATAAGCTACAACTTATTCCAACTTGTGTTTAAACTTTCTTCTCCCTCCTTTACCTCTCTCTCTGCAGAGCACTGGGCATGTAAAACAAACACCACCTTGTACATTCAATGCAGCTGGCACCAGGATACTGCTGCACAGTATAATGATGAGTATCTATACATAGATAATGCCTATGTATAGACTGGCTGCTATGGGCCGCCCCAGCACTTAGGCCCTGGGGCCACTGCACATGCTGCACCAATGGAAGTTCCACCCCTGGCTGGCACCTTTGAGGTTTGAGTGCCACAGTAATGATTAGTGGTACAGAACCCCCAGCACATCCCTGCATCCAACACTGACTAACACTAAAAGTGGAATGATAAAGTGGAAAATGATGAATGAATGATTTCTGCATTCTACATGTTGGCGTTTTGCCATATTTGAGACGAGTATTTACAAATGAATGCTTATTATTTAACTGCCCGGGTATTAAAATAAAACACAAAATACTAAGATATGAATGGTGTGGGTAACATACAGAGAATGTAAATACCGGATTTAGCATAGGGGTGAGTAACATCCCAGCAAATTAAAACTGTTGTGTCACACTAATAGATTTATTAAAATCAGATTTCTACTTATGAAAAGAAAGGCAGTGTAGGGCACAATTGGGCCTGTAGCAAGCTAAGGGTTAAGGCCGTAGGGAGAGATAGGAGAAGAGGGCTGGCTAGGGAGGTTAGAGGCAACAATGTTGCATGCAGGGGAGGAGCCCACTACTCACCTTAAAAGTGGGGATTTTCAGCTTCCTGGCCCTCTTCTTCCTGGAATCCGGTACAGACGAGTTTTTTCTGTTATTGTTCAGGGTAATTCTCAATTTTTGTGAACAATGCAGCGATCCAGACGTTCCAAACTCCCTCCACAGCATTTCCACGAGTTGGTATTCAAGAAGCCTGGATCTGACAGAAAAAACAGATAAGTGCACTAGATAGTATTAAAGAGCTAGATGATATTATACCTCCTACACAGTACACTAAAGAGGCTAGGCCTAGTGCTACCAAAACACAGATCAGTCACACAGTTAGCAGGATTGATATACATGCAACTAGGGATGGAGATAATTCAGCCTATGCATCAGCTAGGCCTGATGAAGCATCGACCTGTCTCCAATCTCAAGGCCAATTGCCTTTAGAGCAAATAGATGGCCATGAGGGTAATTTGAGGGTGGAATTAGTTGCTCCGGTTGTTAGGCCTCAAGCCTTAGGCACCCCCTCGGGCGGGCCACATGGCTTGGAAAATCCACAAGTTTCGGCCTACTCGGAGGGCCTGACCTCTCCAACTTCTAGGCCTACATCGGATAGGGCACCAGCTATGGGCAGTTTAATTGATGCCTTGGCCCAGGTTGATAGTGGGCAGGCACGCACTGATAGTCAGACTGCGGCCTCATACTCAGCCCACGTGGCACCCTCAGGCCCTTCCACTTATTTTCTCCCCCAAGTAGCTACCTCTCTGGCCTTTCTTGTAGGCCATAATTTGCCCCCAGGCCCTGATTCACCTATTGTTGATCCACCTTTGGCCTTGCCTGTGGCCTACAATCTTCCCCCTCGGCCTGAAATGTCAACCTCACCTAGCGGCGCCTTTGCCTCCCCCACAGGCCGCATGGCGCACTTAGGCCTCATGGCGGAACCAGGGCCCGTTTTGGGCATTCAATCCGGTCAAGCCTTGGGCGGTTTTTCCCATCAGCATATTACCCCATCCGGGGGTTTTGCCTTGCCCCCTCCTGCAGAGGTTTTACCCCCGTTTGCGGCCCCCAGCCACCCGGTAGCCTTACCTGATGCGGCGGTCTCCTCTCTGCTATCCGCGATCCCACCGTCGGCTGCGTCGGCTGTCTCCTCGATCCTGTCGTCCATCGTGGCGGCGATGTCCTCGTCGAGTCCTCCAGCTCCTCTTCATGCGGTGTCGGTTTCGGGTCCTCCAAGCCAGGCCGTAAGTGCGCAACCGGAAGTTCTGGCAGGGGGTCTCTTGATGACGGCAGATGCCTTAGAATTAACGCAGGGTCCGCCATTTCAGTTGCTAGAGGACTTAAAAGAAGGAGAGGAGTTACCGCTCGGGGCAATAGATTAACCCCTTTCGGTAGGGGAATGTTATCAGGTGCTAACTCGCTGGGGCAAGGCATAAGCAGTCAGTTAAGCGGGCAAATAAGTGCTATGGCATCACACCAACAAGGCCACATAGGCACGATGCATATGCACGCCCAGGCTCCAGGACACCCTAATGTCACACTTGAAGAGGCCCAAGGGCATACGCAGATAGGCAATAGGGCAGCTAACAACCAATTAAGCGCAGCGTTGCAGACAGCCAGAAGCTGCACAACTACTCACAGTATGAATGCACAAGCAGCTAGTCACAGTATGAATGCGCAAGCAACTAGTCACAGTATGAATGCGCAATCTGTTTCAAATGCTGGTGTTTCAGGCATCAATGTGGCACCATGTCTATATGGTAATGAGTTAGGATCCAATATATCTGCACCTTTACAATTGCAAGTTAGTACGGTGAATGCTGTGCATGAAACAGTGGGCGGCGATTCGCTTAGGGCTACTAACATCCAGAGCTCAGCAAGGGGAGCTGGTGTGTTAGGGGGGGTTGCAAGTGTCTCTAGTGCCAGCATGAGTGCTCAGAATGTGTCAGGCTTGGGGGCTACTAACCCTCCCTTTACCGGTGTCCGTAGTGCTCGCGATCTCTTCTCTTTGTTGCAGAACGCAGCGCAGATGGAGCCGCAGCAGCTTGACATGCCTGCAACTTCGGCTACTTCAGCAGCTTCTCATGAGCAGACGGGATCATCATTGCAGCAAGACCTGCCTACCACTGCAAACCGACAGGAGGGTGGTCCTATGCCTGGTCCGTCGGCTTCAGGTCCGGAGTTACAGGACAATGCAGTTGCTATTCCCGGTAAGTCCTCCACATTTACACATGACCGACATGACCTAGTTGACTCATCCCTTTCAGACTCTGAATGTGACAGCGACACCTCATTGGTGCTGAGGGGTAAGGGTCAGAAGCGCATGTTTGCAATGGTTAAGAAAATGTGGCAGGTAATACAGTCAGGTTCAGTCAGGAACATACCCCAGACGCAGCTGGCGATAGCTCCACTTGATTCCATGCAGGATAGCACTTCCCCAGCGGACCAGCGCCTGCCAGTTAATCTAGTTCCAGAAAGGAAAGTTGCCCTGCATGGTGATTCATTACCATCGTACACTCCCTCTTTGCACGGCCATTTAAAACCAAAAACCATTAAAAAGATACAGCAGGGCAAATATGCTAACATATTTGAATTATCGGCTGAAGCATGTAGACAGAGGGAGAAAAGTGCAGATGGCACTGGACCGAAAAGGTTCAAACGTCCGGAAAAATTTGAAGAGTGGTTAATCTGTTTTAGGGTTTTCTCTTCTTGCTACTTAGAGAAATACCCTAGCCAGTGTCACGCCATTCTTAAATACACCGACAACATACATTGGATCCAGAGGAAGTTTGGGGAAGGGGCATGGAGAGAGTATGAAACGGAATTCAGGCAGAAGATGGCTGGTAATCCAGTCCTCACCGATACCACTGATACGCATCTTTGGTAACGCCTTGGCTCTCATGGGTCCCCCTCCTCTGCCAACTCCTCTGGTAACCAGTCCTTTCGTGCTTCCAAAGCGAAGCACAGGGGAGGCACCTGCTGGTCATTTCAAGACAATAAATGCGACAGAGGTAACTCATGTGCATTTAGACACGTGTGCAGATACTGTGCTGGGTCCCATGCGGTGAGTGAATGTGCCAGAAAATGGGACTTTGCGTCCGGTAGAGCACAAAACAAGCTCGCTCTTGTTCCTAAGAGCACCAACGCCAGTGAAGGTGCACACTCGTGAGCCTTGGCCAGGGGGTTTTTATGTGGATATGTGCTTGCCCATGGGCTGCGCAATCTCTTGCGCATTGTTTGAAACCTTCAGTACATTCTTGCACTGGGTTTTAGCCCAGCAGGCGGCCAATAACCACATAGCGCATCTCAATGATTTCCTCTTAGTAGGGAGTCCGGGAACTGACGAATGCCAGCAACTAATGGAGTCCATGAGGATCCTGATGTTGCAATTCGGGGTCCCTTTAGCGGAAGATAAGACCGAAGGCCCAGGTACTTGCATCACGTTTTTGGGCATCGAAATCGATACCGTAGACAAGCTCTGTAGGCTGCCCTCTGGGAAAGTCCGGGATATGCTTGAGGCGGTTAAAGCGGCCGTTTCCATGGTGACTATTACACTTAGACAGTTACAGTCATTGCTGGGCCTCCTTAATTTTGCAGGCAGAGTTATCCCCATGGGGAGAGTCTTCAATCGTAGATTAGAGGCTAAGCTAAAGGGCAAGTTTAGACCTTCTGAAAAAATATGGGTTTCCGAAGGTATGAGAGCTGATCTGCAGATCTGGAAAAATTTTCTCCAGCATTTCAATGGGATTCGATTATGGCAATCTGAACCCATTTCTAGTCAGTTGTTGCACTTATTTACTGAGCAGGTTCAAAGGGATACGGAGCATATTTCAAAGGGCAGTGGAGTGCAGGGCCTTGGCCAGTAGACTGAACAACTAGGGGCCTAACCCAAAATCTT
The DNA here is from genome assembly GCF_027579735.1 of Bombina bombina. Classification (NCBI taxonomy): domain Eukaryota; kingdom Metazoa; phylum Chordata; class Amphibia; order Anura; family Bombinatoridae; genus Bombina; species Bombina bombina. Next base: position 586,697,954 of record NC_069499.1, read on the forward strand.
ACCCTTTTGGAGCTCTTCCCTATCGTTCTGGCTATTGAGCTTTGGGGCAAGCAATTTGCAAACAGGATGGTTAACTTCTGGACAGATAATCTCAGTGTCGTCCACGCGGTCAATGGTCTTTCGGCCACATCCACTGCTGTAGTTTGTTTGTTGCGACATCTGGTATTATGCTGCCTTGAACTTAATATCCAATTTCAGGCGCGACATGTCCCTGGGGTCAATAATGTCTTAGCAGACGTGCTATCAAGGTTTGATTGGGTGACGTTCAGACGTTTTTCTCCTCAGGCTGCAGCAGAAGGCTTACCCTGTCCTGGTTTCCTTTGGCAGCTTCTCCGTCCTGGATATCCTTGCTCCCTTTAGTGCAGGCGTCACTAGCCCCTAACACATGGCACTCCTATGTCAGACTTTGGCATGAATGGGAAGAGTTTTGCCAGCGTCAGAACGTGGAGGCTGCTGAGGCGTCACAAGGCACACTTTGCGACTGGCTGGTGAGTCTTTGGCATGGGGTGCCCGCCAGGGAGCTGTCCATTCTCGCTTAGCGGCCTTATCATTCTTTTACCGCACGCTCGATTTGCCGGATCCTGCTAACTCAAAATTTGTGCGTCAGGTTGTTAAAGGTTGGGGCAAGCTGCAACCACAATGAAAGGACTCTAGAGAGCCCATCACGCACGACCGGCTTGAGCGGCTGGTGGAAGCTTTGCCGCACATCTGCTCTACTCATTATGAGTTTTTATTATTCAGGGCTGCGTTTGCATTAGCCTATTCGGCTGCACTCCGGGTAAGCGAGCTCGTGGCGCCGTCCAAGTCTAGCACGGACAAAGGCTTGCAATTTGGCCACGTTAGGGCCGGACCGGATTCGCTTTTAGTTTATTTGCTGAGATCTAAGACTGATCAAGACGGCAAAGGTGCTTGGATTCCTATATCGCAGTCAGATGGTCAATGCTGCCCCGTTATGGTGGTGAACCAGTTTCTAGAGCATAGACCACTTGAACAGGGCCCCCTGTTAATTCACGCCAATGGAACTTCCCTCTCCTTGTTCCAGTTTCATAGAATCCTAGCCAGGGCTGCCGCTCACGCAGGCTTAGATGTGTCTAAAATAGCCCCCCATTCATTTCGCATAGGGGCCGCAACTAATGCCGCTTTGCGGGGTTCTTCCGCGGAAGCCATCTGCCGGCTGGGTAGATGGTGTTCTAATAAGTTTAAGTGTTATATTCGACCTGTTGTTGAGTAATATTGTTTCAGTTGCTAATCCCATGTGTCTTTGCAGAACCTTCCAGCGGCGCCAAGAGGATCTGGATCGTGGCGCACTCCTAAGTGCATTGGGCCTCCATTCGTAGTTCAGCCCTTCCGGGGAGGGGCAAAATTTGGGCTTTCCTTCCACCCTAGTATCGGTTAGATGGTTAGGGGAGAGAGGGATGTGTTGGCCCACACTTCCATCACGTATTTCGGAGGCCCTAGTACGCTGGGGTAAACCTCATGTGATAATTCTCCACTTAGGGGGCAATGATTTGGGCGCCATTCTGGTCTTGGAGCTGATCAAGATCATGCAGGCGGATATTGCTTGGATCCTGGCTTGGATTCCGAAGGTGTTGGTCGGTTGGTCCAACATAGTTCCCAGATTGGAGTGGCGCCACATGTCTAGCCACAGCGCTGCTTATAAGGTCAGGAAGAAGATAAATTCCTCAGTTGGTAGAACCGTCACGGGTAATGGGGGATTCATAGTTAAACACGAATCCCTTACAGCCGTCAAGGTGCACTTTTATAGAAAGGATAGGGTCCATTTAGAAACAGTTGCCCTAGATATTTTTATAAAGGACATTCGTAAGGCCATATCAACCCTCCTTTAAGTCCGGTTGAGAGAGAGAGCACAAAAGAGATGGGGAGAGAGTTAACAAAAGAGAGGGGGGAGAGAGAGCGCAAAAGAGAGGGGGGAGAGAGAGCGCAAAAGAGAGGGGGGAGAGAGAGCACAAAAGAGATGGGTAGAGAAAGTGCAAAAGAGAGGGGAAGAGAGAGCGCAAAAGAGAGGGAGAGAGAGAGAGCGCAAAAGAGAGGGGGAGAGAGAGAGCGCAAAAGAGAGGGGAGGGAGAGAGAGGGGGGAGAGAGAGAGCGCAAAAGAGAGGGGAGAGAGAGAGGGGGAGAGAGCGCAAAAGAGATGGGGGAGAGAGGGAGAGCAAAATAGATGGAGGAGAGAGAGAGCACAAAAGAGAGGGGGAGAGAGAGAGAGCGCAAAAGAGAGGGGGGGGGGAGAGAGCGCAAAAGAGAGGGGGAGAGAGAGAGCGCAAAAGAGAAGGGGAGAGAGAGCGCAAAAGAGAGGGGGAGAGAGCGCAAAAGGGAGGGGGGAAAGAGCACAAAAGAGAGGGGGAGAGAGAGAGTGCAAAAGAGGGGGGAGAGAGAGAGCGCAAAAGAGAGGTGGAGAGAGAGAGAAAGCAAAAGAGGGGGGAGAGAGAGCAAAAGAGGGGGGAGAGAGAGAGCACAAAAGAGAGGGGGGGGGAGAGCGCAAAAAAGAGAGGGGGGAGAGAGAGCGCAAAAAAGAGAGGGGGGAGAGAGAGCACAAAAGAGAGGGGAGAGAGAGCGCAAAAGAGGGGAGAGAGAGAGAGCACAAAAGAGAGGGGGAGAGAGAGAGCGCAAAAGAGAGGGGGAGAGAGAGAGCACAAAAGAGAGGGGGAGAGAGAGAGCGCAAAAGAGAGGGGGAGAGAGAGAGTGCAAAAGAGAGGGGGGAGAGAGAGCGCAAAAGAGAGGGGGAAGGGAGCACAAAAGAGAGGGGGAGAGATAGAGCACAAAAGAGAGGGGGGAGAGAGAGAGCGCAAAAGAGATGGGGAGAGAGAGAGTGCAAAAGAGAGGGGGAGAGAGAGAGCTCAAAAGAGAGGGGGAGAGAGAGAGCGCAAAAGAGAGGTGGGAGAGAGAGGGGAGAGAGAGAGCTCAAAAGAGAGGGGGAGAGAGAGAGCGCAAAAGAGAGGGGGGAGAGAGAGCAAAAAGACAGGGGGAGGGAGAGAGCAAAGGGGGGGACCACTGCAAAAAATGGCCCATGTAAACGGGCTTTAGGACTAGTATATATATATATATAAACAACTTATATGAAGGCATAGATGTGAGGCTACTACAAAATTGTTTACATAGGCCTAGTAGAGCACCAAAAATATAACGCACCACTTAAGTTAAAAAGTTTGACATCGAGCGAAAGCCTCAGGTGCGCTAACATCTGGAAGCACTGTCTTAGTACAGTCTTGCTCTATTGATAGCGCACCCAGTGCTATTAGTAGAGCTCTATTTGTAATCTAAGCCATCATTATTGCACAGAAGCTTCATAATACCTGATAAAACTGTAGCCCTAAAGCAATTAGTACATACCCAGCCTTCTTGCTAAGCTCATGGGCTAAAAATTTTTTTTTTCTTTCTGGAATGAAAATGTGGAAAAAAATTGTAATGAGGATTCTTGTCATCCTTAGTCAGTCCATGAAAATTTCTTAACTGTTCTAACAAAATTACATTTACAGAAGTGTTTCATTCTACTTTTAGAATTGATATAATTCCTTGAAGGAAACAAAGGAGATATTCTCAGAATCGTTTGATCCTAATGAAAAACATAGAGAAGAATCCTTTACAGCCCCAAGCTCAAACTATCTTCTCGCTGTGGACAAAGCCACAAGCAAAACTTGGTTTGTCAACAACTTCAAAGCCGGCATATTCAATTGTTCAAACTGATAAACACTGCAGCACCTGAAAAACCAGCTGTAAATCTTATAAAGGAACAGAATGCTTGAAGACTGAAAACATACTTTTTAGAACTTGCAAGAATGTAAAATCATCAAGGTTTGAAGAACTTCCACAAAAGCAAAACTGATTGAACAGAAACCTAAGATTCAAGAGAGCTGATGGCTAAACCCACATCCATGTCATCTTGTAGAAGCTTCATAAGACTCAGGACAGATAGAGAAGTCCTGAATTGATTGTTCATTTAAGAGCAGTAATTAAAAAATATCTCAGTCTTGAGAAGCTGAGCCATTACCAGCTTACAGACTAATAGGATGAAAATCATTACATTTTTTTTTTCCAGACTCAAGGTACAAATAACCAAATCAGTCAGTAAAATGTGTTAGAAATAATTGTGTGCTGCCAGAAGAAAATCAAGTCCTTTTTGACTAGGCCCAGAAGAATAATTGTCTGCTTGTCTAGCCTGGTCACTCCACAGCAATTCAGGATCCAACTCTATATTGGGACTTCCCTATTCAAGCATATGAAATAAAATTATATAGAAACAGTTAAAACTGATAATTTAATTTTCATTTTTGGCAAAAGGGAAAAACAAAAACACATCTTGGAGATCTATAACTTAGAAAAATACAGAAAATATTTTTCATTTCAGATCTGGTGAGAAAAAACCCCCAAAACATTCAGATTGTTGTTAAATGCACAGTCACAAACAGCTAGATAACGAGTTTTGAGCACTATAACCTAACCCTAACGTAACCCTAACCCTAACACCCCCTAACTTTAACATAATTAAAATAGAGCTAAATTAAACTTACAATTATTAACTAAATAAACCTATTAACCCCTAAACCGCCAGCCCCCCACATTGCAAGAACCTAAATTAAACTATTAACCCCTAACCTTAACGTAACCCTAACCCTAACACCCCCTAACTTTAACATATTTAAAATAGAGCTAAATTAAACTTACAATTATTAACTAAATAAACGTATTAACCCCTAAACCGCCAGCCTCCCATATTGCAACAACCTAAATTAAACTATATTAACCCTAACGTAACCCTAACCCTAACGTAACCCTAACCCTAACACCCAGGGATAGGGAAGGTGTCCGTACACGGACACTGATGTCCGTGACTAGCCCTTGCAGTGTCCGCCACAAACTTAGTATATCTTTTCTTTCTGATTAAATAATAGAAATTTAAAAAAATGTAGTGTGAATAAAGTTAGTGGCTTGTCAAGAGACTGCTAGTGATATTGAGTGATAAGTTATGGAATAAATAAAGCCTGAGTGAAATACTGGATGTGTATCTGCATCTGTATAATTACACCCAGCTCTATACAAAGACACAGTAGTGACACTGGCACATGCGTATAGCCAGACAAAGGCTGGTTATAGGGTCAGTGGTATCTGCATCAGTATAATAACACCTAGCTCTATACAAAGACACAGTAGTGACACTGGCACATGCGTATAGCCAGACAAAGGCTGGTTATAGGGTCAGTGGTATCTGCATCAGTATAATAACACCCAGCTCTATACAAAGACACAGAAGTGACACTGGCACATGCGTATAGCCAGACAAAGGCTGGTTATAGGGTCAGTGGTATCTGCATCAGTATAATAACACCCAGCACTATATAATGACATAGTAGTGACACTGGCACATGGGTATAGCCAGAGGAGGGCTGGTTATAGGATCAGTGGTATCTGCATCAGTATAATAACACCCAGCACTACCCCCCAACTGTCCTGATTTTCCCGGGTTGCTAGCCATCTGTCCCGCATTGCCCAATGCATTAAAAACATTTTTTTTTTAATTCTATTGGGCACATACTCAGAAGCAGCTGGCTTTTCTCTCCCAGGGTTATATACCTGTTAGATTCCTTGTGGAAAAGTAATGGTGTGTGGGTTAAGCAGGAGTAGGAAGGCTGTATACCCTCTGACTTCAGGTAATGATGACCTCTAACCTCTGGTAGTGATGACGTCTACCCCTGGTGATAATACTAGCATGCCTTCAGTTTTATACGATGAGTAGTGCTAACACCATGGTAACAAACAGTGGCAGCCTCAGACTGCCAGCTAATGTGCTTGCCAACCCCAGGACCCCATACAATGAGTTACAGATACCCATATATGATGTAGTATGTGTGTCTATCTGTATCTAGAATTGTGTGTGTGTATCTGCATGTATAAGTGTAAGCTGTTTAGTGTGTGTGTATCTGTATGTATAAGTGTGTGTGTGTGTGATTGTATCTGCATGTATAAGTGTATGCTATGTAGTGTGTGTCTGCATGTATAAATGTAAGCTATGAAGTGTGTGTATCTGCATGTGTAAGTGTATACTATGTAGTGTGTGTGTATCTGCATGTATAAGTGTATGCTATGTAGTGTGTGTGTATCTGTATGTATAAGTGTATGCTATGTAGTGTGTGTGTGTATCTGCATGTATAAGTGTATGCTATGTAGTGTGTGTCTGCATGTATAAATGTAAGCTATGAAGTGTGTGTATCTGCATGTGTAAGTGTATACTATGTAGTGTGTGTGAATCTGCATGTATAAGTGTATGTTATATAGTGTGTGTGTGTATCTGTATGTATAAGTGTATGCTATGTAGTGTGTGTATCTGTATGTATAAGTGTATGCTATGTAGTGTGTGTCTGCATGTGTAAGTGTATGCTATGTAGTGTGTGTGTGTCTGCATGTGTAAGTGTATGCTATGTAGTGTGTGTGTATGTGCATGTGTAGGTGTATGCTATGTAGTGTGTTACTGTGCATTTTTGCTAACTTTAAAGGCCAGAATCTAGAATATTAATGAGGAAAGCAGAGAGCAGTTTTAAAGAATCTATTATTAAAGGGACAGTCAAGTCCAAAAAAAACTTGCATTTTTCAAATAGGGCATGTAATTTTAAACAACTTTCCAATTTACTTTTATCAACAATTTTACTGTGTTCTCTTGGTATTCTAGTTGAAAGCAAACCTAGGGAAGCACATATGATAATTTCGAAGCCCTTGAAGGCCGCCTCTATTTTATTTACTTTTCACAGCAGGGGAGAGCAAGCTCATGTAGGCCATATAGATAGCATTGTGATCACGCCCGTGGCTAGTGGCAGACACTGCACTAATTGGCTAAAATGCAACTATATGCAAAATAACTAAAAGTCATGTGATTAGGGGTGGTCAGAAGATGCTTAGATACAAGTTAGCCACAGAAGTAAAAAGTGTATTAATATAACAGTGTTGGTTTTGCAAAAAACTGGGGAATGGGTAATAAAGGGATTATCTATCTTTTTAAACAACAAAAATTCTGGTGTTGACTGTCCCTTTAAATGTCCAATTAAGATAAAAAATATTTAGCACTGTCTCTGCAAAGGTTAATTAAATACAGAGCTCACATAGCTATACCACTGGTTTGAGCTTGTGTTTGATTTGCTGCCTAAGAGTATTAAAATATATGACTTAAAGAATCTATTATTAAAGGGACAGTCAAGTCCAAAAAAAACTTGCATTTTTCAAATAGGGCATGTAATTTTAAACAACTTTCCAATTTACTTTTATCAACAATTTTGCTGTGTTCTCTTGGTATTCTAGTTGAAAGCAAACCTAGGGAAGCACATATGATAATTTCGAAGCCCTTGAAGGCCGCCTCTATTTTATTTACTTTTCACAGCAGGGGAGAGCAAGCTCATGTAGGCCATATAGATAGCATTGTGATCACGCCCGTGGCTAGTGGCAGACACTGCACTAATTGGCTAAAATGCAACTATATGCAAAATAACTAAAAGTCATGTGATTAGGGGTGGTCAGAAGATGCTTAGATACAAGTTAGCCACAGAAGTAAAAAGTGTATTAATATAACAGTGTTGGTTTTGCAAAAAACTGGGGAATGGGTAATAAAGGGATTATCTATCTTTTTAAACAACAAAAATTCTGGTGTTGACTGTCCCTTTAAATGTCCAATTAAGATAAAAAATATTTAGCACTGTCTCTGCAAAGGTTAATTAAATACAGAGCTCACATAGCTATACCACTGGTTTGAGCTTGTGTTTGATTTGCTGCCTAAGAGTATTAAAATATATGACTTTATTTAGAATTTTATTTATATTACTTTGGTCTTATGATTTTTTTAAGCCCCGCCCCCGCTCCTGTCCACCACATTTCAACTTTTTGCCGCGGGGGGCCTGTATAATGACACAGTAGTGACACTGGCTCATGGGTATAGCCAGAGGAGGGCTGGTTATAGGATCAGTGGTATCTGCATCAGTATAATAACACCCAGCACTATATAATGACACAGTAGTGACACTGGCTCATGGGTATAGCCAGATGAGGGCTGGTTATAGGATCAGTGGTATCTGCATCAGTATAATAACACCAAACACTATAAAATAATGTTTTTATAATACATATTTTTTTTTTCTCCAGAAATATTTTTTTTTATTGAATAGAAATGCACAGTACAATAATATCATAGCAACGTTGCAGCAGAATATACAATGAACAAAAGTGTACTAATAGGTAAAGTTCAGTAGAAACATACATTTCACTTACTGAAATAGTCAAAAACATTTAAACTTGCATGTCAGCAGTACGCTTTTTCATAACAGCGAATAGAAAGAAAAAACAAGAAACCGGGCATTCATTGGCCCTAATAGGGGGACAAGTAAAAGGTGAGCCAACATGGCACACGTACTGATTTTCCAGACAACTTGATGTATAAAGGTCAAACCAAAATACAAGAGAAAAAGAAAAAAAAAGGGGATTAGGACACTGAGAAAAGGAAGAAAGGGAGAAAAAAAAAAAAAAGGGGGAGGAGGTGGAGTGGGAAAGGGAGGGGGTTCACATAGACTCCCTCCTCGAGATTCGAATGCGAAACAGCATAGCAGGTAGGTCTTATTTATCGGAGCTCAAGCCAGTCAGACCACGTCTCCCAGTAAGAGTCTAAAGTATTGTTTTCCTCAGCGACATATCTTTCCATGGTTGCGAAGTGATTTATCACATTGCAAACCTCGTTTAAATTTGGGGGTTCAGTCCGCTTCCATGCCCGGGCTATGCACAGTTTAGTAGCCGCCAGAGCATAGATTAAGAACTTCTTGGCGCTCAGGGAGAAAGATCTCGGGAGGATGTGGAACAAAGCCATCTTAGGTGTCAGGTGGACATCTAGGTTTATGGAACTAAGTAATAATTCAACCTCTCTCCATAGAGGAGCAACCTTCGGGCAGTCCCACCATATGTGGAGGTCAGAACCTTCAAGATCACACTGTCTCCAGCATTTTCTGGTGGAGGACGGGAACATCACTGCTAGTCGCGTCGGGACTCTATACCATTTCAACACACCTTTCATATACGTCTCAAAGACTGTGACACAATGAAGCATCTTCTTAGAAAGAGTAATTGCATATGCAATGTCACACTCCGAAATGGTTGTATTTAGTTCCCGACACCAGGCTCGTATTTGCCATGGTAAACCAGGTGTACAATCATTAAGAAGCGTGGCATAGTGAAACGATATGGGACGGGATCTCAGTCCCCCTTGGCACCACCTAGTTTCCCACTTTGTTTTTTCTCGGAGAGATGTCGTGGGGAATCCCCTAGCCCTGACAATACTGAGTACTCTGTAGCTCTCGAATCTGAACCATAGCGGGTTTTCCCCACTGGGTCCCGCTAATTGTGAAGCAGTTATAAGGGTTCCTGAGCGGTAAAGATCAGAAATCTTCGTGATGTCTTTACTCTTCCAAAAGTCAAAGTGAATCTCCGGTGAGCTCCACAGCAGACCCTTCAGGCTCTGAATAGGGGAAGGGTAGGGTGAAACACCCAACCTGTGACTTAGCTTGTACCAAATGCGTAAGGAATGACTGACAATGGGATTGTTGATCTGGGCAGAGAGATTGACATGTTTAGGGACCCAGATGGCATCCTGCAGGTCTAGGTCTGTCAGCAGGGCTAATTGTTCCAAGTGGTACCAGCCTGGCCTATCTGTCTCTACTCCCCATGCAGAAATATGGGTGAGCCTCGTCGCTTCGTAATATAGATATATGTTTGGAAACGCAATACCGCCCTTGGAAAAGGGTCTCTGAAGAATTTTGTATGCTATTTGGGGAACTTTGTGTCTCCATACATATCGGAGGAAAATTCTGTGGATCTGTTGAAGAATCCGGTGAGGTACATTGAATGGGAGGCATCGGAAAAGATATAAGGCCTTCGGGAGAAGCGACATCTTAAGTGTGGTGACACATCCTAACCAGGAAATCTCTCGGTGGTCCCACGCCGTTGTCAAAGATCTGATGTCGGCCGTCAGTTTGTCAAAGTTAAGTTTGATCATAGTGTCTACATTGTCACTAAGCATTACACCCAGGTGGGTTAAGCATTCTGTAGACCACTGAAAATCAAATTTATCTCGCAGTACAAGTAATCACTCTGCGGAAATGTTCATGGCATATGCTTCAGTCTTAGCTACATTGGATTTGTAGTAACTAAAGCTGCCAAATTTTTCAATTAGGTCAAAGACCTTCGGAATCGAAGATTCCGGATTAGTCAACAATAGAGTCACGTCATCCACGAAGAGGGCGATCCTTTCCTCGCGTGACGAGTATGGAACTCCAGTAATTATGTCTGACAGTCGAATTGCTTGGGCAAAGGGTTCCATCACCAGGGAGAAGATTAAAGGAGAGAGAGGGCACCCCTGCCTGATGCCATTGGAAATATTTATTACCGGCGAACAAAACCGTGGGCCTCTAATTTGCGCGTGGGGGGATGTATAGAGGGCCTGAATGGCTAGAATAATTTGGGGAGGGAAATTAAATACTCTGAGAACTTCCCATATGTATTCCCACTGGACCCTGTCAAAAGCTTTCTCAGCATCCAGGGACAGGGCTACCAGTGGGGTTCCATTCCTATGAGCGTCTGAGAATATCGTAATTAAGCGTCTTGTGTTGTCTGGACCTTGGTGGCCTTTGGTGAAGCCGACCTGGTCCGACTGTATTAGGGCGGGTAGCAGGTTAACCAACCTGTCCGCTAGGAGTTTCGAGTAGAGTTTCGTATCAATATTAATTAACGAAATCGGACGGTAGCTACTGCATAGCATCACGTCCTTGTTCGGTTTGGGAATAGCAACAATGGACGCCTCAAGATTCTCTCTCAGTATTTGGCCGTCTGATTTAATTTCGTTAAAAAGTGGCCCTAGCACTGGGATCAATAGCTTCGAAAATCTCTTATAAAAAAAGCCGGGGAAACCATCCGGTCCCGGGGCCTTATTATTTTTCAGATTTTTAAGAAGTAGTGAGATTTCTCTATTATTAAACGGTTCCAGGAGAGACTCTCCATCTTCCTCCGAGATCGTCGGGAGATGGAGTCCTCGAAGAAAATCGCTGATCTCGGTGACCGAGGCCGATCGAGGGTGCTCACTTTTGGTTATGTTGTATAGCTTGTCATAAAACGTAGCAAAGGCTGATCCAATGGCAGCCGGGGCACATACTCTCCTGCCGTCTTGAACAATATAAGGTATTCTTGCTGCAGCCATTCGCTTCCTCAATTTACCAGCTAAAAGCGAATCCGCCCTGTTGCTTTTGTGGTAGAGGAGCTGTTTGAAAGCTGAGAGAACCTTTTGGACCCTCTGTAGTTCCAGCTCTTTAATCAGGCTTCTCAGTCTCTGTACCTCCATAGAGAGTGCCTGGGAGGGATTTTGTCTATTTAAAGTTTCCGCCACGCGAAGGTCAAAATGGAGCTTCCCCAAGGGAGCCCCCCTCAAGCGGCGTAGTTCTGCCACCTTAGTAATACATACGCCCTGTAAATAAGCTTTCAAGGCCGTAATCGAATCTGGTGGGATGTTTGTCCCTCTCGATTGTCTTGTAGGAACTTAATGATCTCTTCCTCGAGCCCCAATAGAAAAGAAGTGTCTTTCCACAAGAACCGGGGGAACCTCCACGGAGGCCTATCTGTAGAAGCCCGCGTGCCATGCACCCGGAATGTGACTGCATCATGGTCTGACCAGGTACAATAATGTATATGCGACCTGTCGACAGAGTTCAATGTCCATGAATTAACAAAAAAATAATCAAGTCTAGAATAAGACCTATGAGAGGCTGAGAAATAAGTAAAATCTTTCACGTCGGGGTGATATGCCCGCCACACATCAAAAAGAGAATGTTGGGCGATCAAGTGTTGGAACTTCGGGGCCATCGAAGTGGTATAAGAGTCTATCCGTTTATGAGAAGGGATTTTCTTGTCCAGGAGAGGGTCCCAAACCAGATTAAAATAGCCCCCCAAGACCAGGGTGCCCTGTTTCAGTCTATCAACTAGGAGAAGACTCCTTTTTAGGAAGGGAACCTGTCTTTGGTTAGAACTATATACATTAACAAGAGTGAACAATTGATCATTAAGTTTCCCGATCAAGATGAGGAAGCGGCCCTGCTCATCTCTTTCAGCATGAACCAAATGAAACGCAATCTTTTTATTAATCAGAATAGAGACACCACTCGCTTTGTCTTTGTAGGTAGAGTGGAATATTTCGGAATAGTCCGAGAACCTAAGTGTAGGCATATGTGTGGTCGACCAATGAGTCTCCTGTAGGTAGACTACATCCGGATTTCGTGATTTGAGAAAGTTTCGTAACAGACTGTGCTTGTTAGGGGAATTCGGCCCCTTCACATTCAAAGTGAGGAAGGTTAACGCCATAGTATGTGCCCTCCTGTTTTACAGAGCACAGGAAAATGAGGAGGAGAAAAAAAAAAGGGTAAAGGGTAGAGAGAAGGGAGGAATAGCAAAGAAAAGGTGAAAGACTGGGGAACAGAGGGAGATGTGTTGTCAGAGAACTAGACCCCTTCACAACGTGAGGGGTTAGCAACTGAGATTCTCACCAAATATATAACCAAGTCTGGACACTATCATATAATAGAAGGAAACAAGGGAAGAATTAGAATCTGTGTTCAAGTGTTTACAATGTAAACTACAATTCGGGGGGGGGGGGGGTTCAGAAACCCGGTGGAAAGGGTTTCTTAAGTTTTTAAGAAAATAGTTGTGATAGCCAGCGGCTATGGGGGTACTTAACATAAATCTATTTTAAAACTTCCTCAAAACATTACTAATAGGTAGAAAATTATTAGCATGTAGGAGTAAGGGGGGAGAGGTAAATATAAACAGGTGAGCTTGGTCCCACAATTTTGGCGGACAAGACCTGGAAAGCTCGTCGTAATGGGTTTGGTAGCCTAATGGGGTTGGTTGAATCTAAGCTAAAGAATGCAGATAAAAATGAGTGGACTCGTAAATACACTATATGGCCAGGGTCGAAATATACTGTAACACCCCTCCTGCTAATCTCGCAGTGTGTATCATTGATTGTAGTATAAGTCAGGATGGACTAAGATCTATAGGTCCCTGATAATCAGTCGTCAATTAGTACACAATAAAGTAAACAGAAACAATATATGATTATCAAACACACTTGAGGGTTTAAACATATACAAATACATTGCAACCCAATATATTATACAATTCCAGAAAAAAAAAAAAATATAGGGGGGGGGGGAGTTCTCCAGTGATCTCCCTCTGCTCTGCCCCATCGCATACTTTATATGAAACCACAATCGGTCTCGCCTCGTCTACCGGGAAAAACACTCCCGGGCCAATCTAGGGCCCTTGATAGCCTTGGTACAGAGCAGAACCTGAGGGTATCCCATCAGAACTGTACGAACAGCCTCCAGTTACTATTACATGGTCACACAAACATTGGGTCTAGGAAAATTTAACAGTTAAACATTGGTGTATCCTACGTGAACAGCACCTGTTGAAGGATCATTAACATATGACCTAAGTATCAATAGTGTGGGGGGGGGAGGGAGAAAAAACAAAAAACAAAACCCCACTGGAGATTTTATATGAGTTCACATCAACTTTAAATTAGAACCTTAGCATTTAAATCGGGGTATTAGGCACACCCCATCTCATATAACAATACTTATGTATCCCTCTTTTCTTTCCTTTCTCTCATTTCTTCCCTTTCCTCCATTCCTCCCCACAACCCAATGAACCTTGTGTCGTGGAGAGTCAGTAGGGTTATAGGGTTGGTATGAGACTAGACAGGTTCTCAGAGTACAAGACCAGAAGGGATTTATTATGTCCAGAGATAACCAGTCTATAGTGTTGCAAGCCAACCTGCCATAAAGGGAAAACATGGAACCAAACAATAGCATTAAACACAATCCCCCCTTTTCAAACTAAAATACTTATCGTCCTGGGTTTATCAGTCACTCGGAATCTGGAGTGGGAGAATCAGACTGGAGTAAACCAGCCGTAGAGGATGAAGCAATGTCCGAAGGCAAACTGGAAGTAGAAGACAGTGTCTTATGGTTAGGTGGTCTCTGTGGTAAAGGCTGCCACTCAGAAGCAGGCCTAATAAGAGTAGACTGTGTTTTCAGTGGAGCAGCTACTGGGGTTGCAGAAGGTTTCTCCCCTGGAGGTGAAGGACGACCCCTGGGCCCAAGTGTATGGAGTAGATCCCATTCTTTAAGATATTGTTGGGCTCTATCTGGAGTATTAGCTGCAAAGAGGTGGCTGTCTTTGTGGATGAGAAGCTTCGTTGGGTATCCCCATCTGTATTTAATTCCCTGCTGCCGGAGAATTTTAGTGACTTCCCTGAATGTGGCTCTCTTCTGGATGGTAAACTGTGAGAGGTCTGGAAAGACTTGAATGCCCTGAAACTTTTCTGGTAAAGCAGGATTGGAGAACATCGCCTTAGCAATCTGCTCTTTATATGTGAAAAAATGGAAGCGGGCAATCACATCTCTGGGCTTTTCAGATGGAACATTCCGTCCTCTAGGCAGCCGGTGGACTCTGTCAAGTAAATTTTCATTAGGCAACTGTGGTGTCTTGAGGAGGCCACAAAATTCGGCCAGGAAAGTCTCCAAATCGGCAACAGGGATTTCCTCAGGGATCCCCCGAAATCTGAGATTGTTGCGGCGGGAAGGTCTTCGATGTCTGCCATCTTTGTTTCTACCGTATCAAGCATATCCACCACTACATGAGAATGGTTGGAAAGATGAACCTGTTCTACCGCCAGATCTTCCTGTTTTTGTTCTAAGGCTTCAACCCTCTCGCTGATTGTGCCAATATCTTTTCTTAGGTCAGCTACAGAACTTTTAAAAGTTTTAGTGAGAGAGTCTTGTAAGTTAGTGATTTTTTGAGTAATTGTATTAACAATTTCAGACGCCATGGTAGATGGAAGTTCTCCAGTTGTCTGGGAGCACTGGTCAAATAAATCACTTTCGATAGATGGAGGGATATTAGAGGTCTCTGTGCTCAACTGTCTGTCTAGCTGAGATTTAGGTTTAAAATGATCAGACATGGATTTTTTATATTCAGCTTGGTTTACAGTCTTTCGTCTAGAGCCCAGTGGCATGATAAGAAGGTAATTGCGGCCTAATCCCGCTCAGGCTGTATGAAGCAGGTACAACTACGAGTGAACAGAGTCTCAGGGAAGGAGTAGTTGTCAAATATGGAAGTTTAGGACATAGCAGAAATGAAGAGGGATAGGGCCCCCTTAACTATTTCCCCCTGCCGCCAGACTGCCTGGAGGTTTACATAATTATGTCCATAGGGGCCTTTTAGCCCTGCATAGGAAATGTGTAGACTTTCTAAGAGGAGTATATACTTGTGGTAGAGAGTACACCCACTTGGCAGGCAGATGAAGAGGACTATCTGCTGTTAGTAATATTCTCTCAAGATACAATTAAACAGCACCACCAACAAGAAAGAATAGCATATATTTTATATATTGATATTTTCATATGAGCAGCAGGGATTAAAGCTGTGTGCAGTATACGGTAAATACCAATCCAAGTTTTATCACATAGCTCCTTGCATCATGGCTAAAAAAAACGGTAAATACCAATCCTAATATTGCATGTGGGGAATTATCTTCAGCTTACATGTTTTTGGGTAAGCACACACACATAGAAAAAGCAGATAAAGCAAAATTATAAACTGCTTTAAAAAAGTCCATGTGGGCCAGTGTCTATACCCTATGGCTCAGAAGAGGGTAATATATTATGTAGTTAGCTGGACCCAGTAATCACAGGCTATGTATCCCTTATACCAAAGGCTAGCAACTTTCTACTTACACACTGCCACGTGGGATGCTGCTGGTATCACTGTGTCTGCCAAGCTTCCCAAAATGAGATTCCAGCCAGTATTTTCCCCCTCTTCTGGGGTTATTGTTGATCCGGTGGGCTGGCCAGAGGACTTGTTGGTACCGGGTGTACTTTTATTTCTTGAAGCCCAGTATCGAGTGCCGGTGTAGGCCGCAGCCGCGGCCTTTCCTGGGAATCGGTCCGGTTCTCCCAGGCGGCCTAAATTTGCGCTCCAAAATACCTAAAAAGTCAGGCAAGGGGCAGCTCCAGGTGGTCTCACAAGCTGCCCTAGATGGTTTGTGAGCAGTTTCGCTAGGTATAGCCGGTTGAAAAGGCCAAAATACTCCTTTTTGTAAGCAGAGCTCTGTCTCTGCACGTCTTGCCAGTTATGCAGCAGGCTCCGCCCCCCCTAAAAAAAATAATGTTTTTAATTTCAAATGTACCTTGGTGTCCTTCACTAAGGTCTGTACTTTGTAAAATGTCCACCACAGCCTTTGTCTGTGTCTATCCCTGCTTGGGACTTCCCTATTCAAGCATATAAAATAAAATTATATAGAAACAGTTCAAACTGATAATTTAATTTTTATTTTTGGCAAAAGGGAAAAACAAAAACACAACATCATCTTGGAGATGTATAACCTGGAAAAATACAGAAAACATTTTTCATTTCAGATTTGGTGAGAAAAAAAACCCACATTCAGATTGTTGTTAAATGCATAGTCACAAACAGCTAGATTCGAGCACTATAGGGAAATTAACGAACGCAACAAAAGTGGCGTTATTTAATCCCCTATAGCGCTGCCATTACAAGTTTTAAAAAAAACAGGCTTGTGCGGGCGATATGGTGCTTTTAAGCTCCATACCGCCCCAAAAACAAGTGCTGATTTGACGTGCTCGTGCACGCTTTCCCCATAGACATCAATGGGGAGAGCAGGTCAGAAAAAAAACTAACACCTGCGGTCACGGAAAGAAAAGCTCCGTAACGCAGCCCTATTGATGTCTATGGGGAAAAATAAAATACAGTTTAAACACCCTAACATAAAACACACATCTAAACACCCCTAATCTGCTGCCCCCGACATCGCAGACACCTACCTACAGTTATTAACCACTAATCTGCCGTTCTCGATATTGCCGCCACCTAAATAAAGGTATTAACCCCTAATCTGCCTCTCCCGATATCGCCGCAACTAAATAAAGCTATTAACCCCTAAACCTCTGGCTTCCCACATCACTACCACTTAATAAACCTATTAACCCCTAAACCGCCAGCCCCCTCATCGCAACAACCTAAATTAAACTATTAACCCCTAACCCTAACGTAACCCTAACACCCCCTAACTTTAACATAATTAAAATAGAGCTAAATTAAACTTACAATTATTAACTAAATAAACCTATTAACCCCTAAACCGCCAGCCCTCCACATCGCAACAACCTAAATTAAACTATTAACCCCTAACCTTAACTTAACCCTAACCCTAACACCCCCTAACTTTAAAATATTTAAAATAGAGCTAAATTAAACTTACAATTATTAACTAAATAAACGTATTAACCCCTAAACCGCCAGCCTCCCATATTGCAACAACCTAAATTAAACTATATTAACCCCTAACCCTAACGTAACCCTAACCATAACGTAACCCTAACCCTAACACCCAGGGATAGACAAGGTGTCCGTACACGGACACTGGTGCCCGTGACTAGCCCTTGCAGTGTCCGCCACAAACTTACGGCTAGATTTAGAGTTTGGCGTTAGCCGTCAAAAGCAGTGTTAAGGGGTCCTAACGCTGCTTTTTACCGCCCGCTGGTATTTAGAGTCAGCCAGGAAAGGGTCTAACGCTCACTTCCTTACCGCGACTCCAGGCTACCGCAGATCCCCTTACGCCAATTGCATATCCTATCTTTTCTATGGGATCTGCCTAACGCCGGTATTTGGAGTCTTGGAAGAAGTGAGCGGTAGACCCTCTACCGACAAAGTCAGTAGTTAAGAGCTTTATGGGCTAACGCCGGAATATAAAGCTCTTAACTACTGTGCTACAAAGTACACTAACACCCATAAACTACCTATGTACCCCTAAACCGAGGCCCCCCCCCACATCGCCGCCACTATAATAAAAATTTTTAACCCCTAATCTGCCGACCGGAAACCGCCGCCACCTACATTATACCTATGAACCCCTAATCTGCTGCCCCTAACATCGCCGACACCTAGATTATATTTATTAACCCCTAATCTGCCCCCCCCCAACGTCGCCGCTACCAAACTACAAGTATTAACCCCTAATCTGCCGACCGGACCTCGCCGCCACTATAATAAATGTATTAACCCCTAAACCGCCGTACTCCCGCCTCGCGCACGATATCCCCATAGGAAACAATGGGGCAGTTTGGGCTGAAAAAAAAACTAACACCTGCAAAAAAGCAGCGTTCAGCTCCTAACGCAGCCCCATTGTTTCCTATGTGGAAACACTCTCTAAGTCTACACCTAACACCCTAACATGAACCCCGAGTCTAAACACCCCTAACCTTACACTTATTAACCCCTAATCTGCCGCCCCCGCTATCGCTGACACCTGCATTTTATTATTAACCCCTAATCTGCCGACCGGACACCGCCGCCACCTACATTATCCCTATGAACCCCTAATCTGCTGTCCCTAACATCACTGAACCCTACATTATATTTATTAACCCCTAATCTGCCCCCCCAACGTCGCCACAACCTAACTACAAGTATTAACCCCTAAACTGCTGACCGGACCTCGCCGCCACTATAATAAATGTATTAACCCCTAAACCGCCACACTCCCGCCTAGCAAACACTATAATAAATTTTATTAACCCCTAATCTGCCCTCCCTAACATCGCCGCCACCTACCTACAATTATTAACCCCTAATCTCCCGCCCGCAACGTCGCCGCTACTATAATAAATGTATTAACCCCTAAACCTAAGTCTAACCCTAACCCTAACACCCCCTAACATAAATATAATTTAAATTAAACAAAATAATATTCCTATTATTAAATAAATTAATCCTATTTAAAACTAAATACTTACCTATAAAATAAACCCTAAGATAGCTACAATATAACTATTAGTTACATTGTATCTATTTTAGGATTTATATTTATTTTACAGGCAACTTTGTATTTATTTTAACTAGGTACAATAGCTATTAAATAGTTATTAACTATTTAATAGCTACCTATTTTAAATAATTACAAAATTACATGTAAAATAAATCCTAACCTAAGTTACAATTAAACCTAACACTACACTATCATTAAATTAATTAAATAAATTACCTACAATTAGCTAAACTAAAATACAGTTAAATAAACTAATCTATAATACAAAAACAAACAAACACTAAATTACAAAAAATAAAAAAATATTACTAGAATTTTAATCTAATTACACCTAATCTAAGCCCCCTAATAAAATAAAAAAGCCCCCCAAAATAAAAAAATTCCCTACCCTATTCTAAATTACAAAAGTAATCAGCTCTATTACCAGCCCTTAAAAGGGCTTTTTGCGGGGCATTGCCCCAAAGTAATCAGCTATTTTACCTGTAAAAGAAAATACAATACCCCCCCCAACATTACAACCCACCACCCACATACCCCTATTCTAACCCACCCAACCCCCCCCTTAAAAAAACCTATCACTAACCCCCTGAAGACCTCCCTACCTTGAGTCGTCTTCACTCAGCCGAGCCGAAGTCTTCATCCAATCCGGGCGATGTGGTCCTCCATCCGGTAGAAGTCTTGATCCAAGTGGCAAAGAAGAGGTCTTCCATCCGGGCGATGTCTTCTTCCAAGCGGCATCTTCTATCTTCTGTCTTCCGGATCCATCTTCATCCCGCCGACGCGGAACATCCTCCTTCCCCAACAGATGGCGTCCCTCGAATTCCGATTGGCTGATAGGATTCTATCAGCCAATCGGAATTAAGGTAGGAAAAATCTGATTGGCTGAATCAATCAGCTAATCAGATTGAAGTTCAATCCGATTGGCTGATCAAATCAGCCAATCAGATTGAGCTCGCATTCTATTGGTTGTTCCGATCAGCCAATAGAATGTGAGCTCAATCTGATTGGCTGATTGAATCAGCCAATCAGATTTTTCCTACCTTTATTCCGATTGGCTGATAGAATCCTATCAGCCAATCGGAATTCGAGGGACGCCATCTTGGATGACGTCCCTTAAAGGAAACTTCATTCGTCATTAGTCCGTCGGGGAAGGAGGATGTTCCGCGGGATGAAGATGGATCCGGAAGACAGAAGATAGGAGCATGATTAAGGGACTGTGGTCCCGAAACGTCGCATATCTACACTGTCCTTGTTTTTAAATGTTGTAAAACAATAAAAGAAGATTTGTAAAATTCCTTGGTGCTGTGGAGTATTGGAATTAGAAGATAGAAGATGCCGCTTGGAGGAAGACATCGCCCGGATGGAAGACCTCTTCTTTGCCGCTTGGATCAAGACTTCGCCCGGATGGAGGACCTCTTCTTTGCCACTTGGATCAAGACTTCTACCGGATGGAGGACCACATCACCCGGATTGGATGAAGACTTCGGCTCGGCTGAGTGAAGACGACTCAAGGTAGAGAGATCTTCAGGGGGTTAGTGATAGGTTTTTTTAAGGGGGGTTTGGGTGGGTTAGAATAGGGGTATGTGGGTGGTGGGTTGTAATGTTGGGGGGGTATTGTATTTTCTTTTACAGGTAAAAGAGCTGATTACTTTGGGGCAATGCCCCGCAAAAAGCCCTAATAGAGCTGATTACTTTTGTAATTTAGAATAGGGTAGGGATTTTTTTTATTTTGGGGGGCTTTTTTATTTTATTAGGGGGCTTAGATTAGGTGTAATTTAGATTAAAATTCTTGTAATTTTTTTTTGTTTGTAATTTAGTGTTTGTTTGTTTTTTGTATTATAGATTAGTTTATTTAGTTGTATTTTAGTTTAGCTAATTGTAGGTAATTTATTTAATTAATTTAATGATAGTGTAGTGTTAGGTTTAATTGTAACTTAGGTTAGGATTTATTTTACATGTAATTTTGTAATTATTTTAACTAGGTAGATATTAAATAGTTAATAACTATTTAATAGCTATTGTACCTAGTTAAAATAAATACAAAGTTGCCTGTAAAATAAATATAAATCCTAAAATAGATACAATGTAAATATTATTTATATTGTAGTTATATTAGGGTTTATTTTATAGGTAAGTATTTAGTTTTAAATAGGAATAATTTATTTAATTATAGGAATATTATTTCGTTTAATTTAAATTATATTTATGTTAGGGAGGTGTTAGGGTTAGGGTAAGACTTTTAGGTTTAGGGGTTAATACATTTATTATAGTAGCGGCGACGTTGCGGGCGGGAGATTAGGGGTTAATAATTGTAGGTAGGTGGCGGTGATGTTAGGGAGGGCAGATTAGGGGTTAATAAAATTTATTATAGTGTTTGCGAGGCGGGAGTGCGGCAGTTTAGGGGTTAATACATTTATTATAGTGGTGGCGAGGTCCGGTTAGCAGATTAGGGGTTAATACTTGTAGTTAGGTTGCGGCGACGTTGGGGGGGCAGATTAGGGGTTAATAAATATAATGTAGGGTTCAGTGATGTTAGGGACAGCAGATTAGGGGTTCATAGGGATAATGTAGGTGGCGGCGGTGTCCGGTCGGCAGATTAGGGGTTAATAATAAAATGCAGGTGTCAGCGATAGCGGGGGCGGCAGATTAGGGGTTAATAAGTGTAAGGTTAGGGGTGTTTAGACTCGGGGTTCATGTTAGGGTGTTAGGTGTAGACTTAGAGAGTGTTTCCACATAGGAAACAATGGGGCTGCGTTAGGAGCTGAACGCTGCTTTTTTGCAGGTGTTAGTTTTTTTTCCAGCCCAAACTGCCCCATTGTTTCCTATTGGGATATCGTGCACGAGCACGTTTTTCCAGCTTACCGCTACCGTAAGCAACGCTGGTATTGAGGGTTGAAGTGGAGCTAAATTATGCTCAACGATCCCTTTCTGAGTCTAACGCAGCCACTCAGACAACTCTCAATACCAGCGTTGTTTAAAGGGTGCGCTGGGAAAAAAAGCAGCGTTAGCTACGCGGGTCTTTACCGACAAAACTCTAAATCTAGGCGTTAGTATCTTGTTGTTTTAGGCTGTAACGCTCGCTTTTTAGCCTGACCGCAAAACTCGTAATACCAGGGCTTTGAGAATCCCATTAAAAAACGTAATTTTTAAGAGTGCGGCACTGACGTTGCATTACAGGCTAAAGGGCTTGCAGTACACCTATACCGACAAGACTTGTAATGGCTGCGGTGCTGTTTTATCTCTGAAAATACCATATTTTCAGCGCTTAAAGACGAACGCACAAACTTGTAATCTATCTTAAAATGTGTAAGAATCTTGATATAATACTGCAATGAATGGAGCATTTCAGAGACTAAAGATCTAGGAAAATGTAGCTAAGATAATAACAGAGGACTCACTTGAAAAGACAATTTCTCCACAGCTCTGAGATAGGGTTGCCAGGTGTCCGGTATTCAACCAGAAAGTCCAGTATTTTAGTAGGTTGTCCAGTAAAATCTTCACAAAAATACTGGACACTTAAAGCGACATGGAAACCAAACATTTTCTTTCATGATACAGACAGAGCATACCATTCTAAACAACTTTTCAATGTACTTCTAGTATCTAATTTGCTTTGTTCCTTTGGTATCCTTTGATGAAAAGCATAGTAGGTAGGCTCAGGAGCTAGCTGCTGATTGGTGGCTTACCAATGTGTTCAGCTAGCTCTCAGTAGTGTATTGCTGCTCCTTCAATAAAGGATAACAAGAGAATTCAGAAAAAATGATTATACAAGCAAACTGGAAAGTTGTTTAAAACTGTATGTTCTGCCTGGTTCATTAAAGAAATTCTTTGGCTTTCGTGTCCCTTTAAATGTCATTTTTTTTACAGCCTCTGCAAGTCAGCTAAATGTTAAAAAGGTATCCTATGCCTAAACACATAACAAACATTGAGCAGAAAGAAGAGATGGGCAGTTAAGGGGGCCAAATCACTTCTGTTTATGTTTCTTATCAGCGTAAAAGGTAAAAGTATTTATTTATTTGTTACTGGCAGCCGAGAGGTAAAATGACTGCTCAGTTGTAAAAAAAATATGCATAGTTGGATCAAGAGTGGGAGATAAGGTAGATCATTTTTTTCGGGGGGGGGGGGGTTATTGTGTGGCCCTAAAGTCACCAACAATTTTTGTCCAGTGTTTTTGTGGAGGACAGCTGAGACAATTGCAGATGTGCACCTGAAGCATCATAAAAGTATGTCAGGCCACCAGCTAAAATGATACTCTTCCTAGGGACAGTAAGTGCCTTGTGATTACAAGATATTTCTGCTGTGTTGCTATAGAATAACATAACAGCCAAGGGTAAACATGTTTAAGACAAAAATAACATCCTTTTTACTGTAATCATATTTGAATTGCCAAACTCCACTCAGTCATTTGCCACATACACACCCTCAAATGATCTGAGTGGATTATATGAAAAATTACACACATACACAGTTACACACAGACACACACACACACATACAGACACATACACACACATACACACATATAACACACATACACATACACACACATACACACATATAACACACATACACACACACAAACACATACACACACATAACACACATACACACACATATACATACACATACACACACGACACATACACACACAGACACAGACATATACACACACACACACAGACACACACATGCACACACAAATACACATACAGTCATGCACACACAGACACATAAACACAGACACACACACACAGACACACACACATACATACATACACACACATACACATACACACACAGACAAAAGCATACACACACAGACACATACACACAGAGATACATACATATACAGACACACAGACACACAGACATACATACATACATACACACACACATATAACACACATACACACATTACACACATACACAGTTACACACAGACACACACACACATATACACACACATACACACATATAACACACATACACATACACACACATAACACACATACACACACATATACAGACACATACACACACATATACAGACACATACACACACAACACATACACACACAGACACATATACACACACACACAGACACACACAGACACACACAGACACATACATGCACACACAGACACATACACACACACATACACACACACACAGACACACACAGACACATATACACACACACAGACACACACAGACACATGCACACACAAATACACATACAGTCATGCACACACAGACAGATACACACAGACATACACACACAGACACACACACATACATACATACACACACATACACATACAGACAAAAGCATACACACACAGACACATACACACACAGATACATACATATACAGACACACATACATACATACACACACATACACATACACACACAGACACAAGCATACACACACAGATACATACATACACACATACATAGACACACACACACAGACACACACACATAAATTCATACACACACACATAGACACACACACTCTAAGCTTTTTGCAGCCAAAGCCTTCATATACCAGAATCAGTTATTAACCCTTTGTATGCCAGCAAAACTCTTTGGCTAACAGGAATATAGGTAGACGCATACCCAGAGGCCCTTTCCTTCTATGGTGTCCAAGGGCTGCTTATTCACCTACACACAGTGCTTGCCATTGACAAATAGAGATTGTTGTGAAGAGACTGCAAATATGGAAGAAATATATATGAGTGGGAGGGGGAAGATGATAGGATCTAGTGGCTCATTGGTCCAACCTGGCATCCTGCAACTGGTCCAACATCTATAAGCTTGTAGGAAGTACATGAAACATTTAAATATTCATCATTTGTTAGGAGCCAAGTTCCATCCACCTATTGTGTGTATATTGTGTGTATATTGTGTATATTGTGTGTATATTGTGTGTATATTGTGTGTATATTGTGTATATTGTGTGTATATTGTGTATATTGTGTGTATATTGTGTGTATATTGTGTGTATATTGTGTGTATATTGTGTGTATATTGTGTGTATATTGTGTGTATATTGTGTGTATATTGTGTATATTGTGTGTATATTGTGTGTATATTGTGTGTATATTTTATGTTACGTTTCTTCAATCATGATCAACTTGTGAATAAGGTTTCCTCTCTGCACACGCTGGCTTGTGCATGTGAAATTTGCAATATCTAACTGAAAAATAATAAACGTGCACTGCGACACTGTCATACAAGAAAACAGCTAACAAGAGGAAAGCTGTGGCTGGAGCTTGGAGGCCATTTTCAGCTGCTAGCAAACTATTATTTAAAGTTTCCTGTACTTCTTACAAACGTATAGATGTGGCACCTGTGGCAAGATGCTTGTCTGGTGTGTAACAATGAGTAATAAAGAATAAGTATTGACTGTTCATTAAAGCTCAGAGAGCTGGCAGTGATCTGTGAAGACTTCATTTGTGCCATTCAAGCCCCTGCTGACCCTCTGTGAAGGTGTAGCGTTTAAATACTGGTGCATAGGCCCAGGGCCAGCTCAAGAAACTGTGCTGCCTAGGTCAGAGAATGCAGTGACGCCCCCCCTCCAGTAGTAACATTACTGATTACTATATCAACCTACTAGCCTAGCTGATACCTTGCTAAGCCTGCCTACCTGCATGTAATTGATGCTTATACACAATTGTGCAATAAGTGGAAAGAAAGTTAAGGAAGAGAAGCACTTGTCCCACCTTGAATGTCACCCCTGACCGGTTCTGTGTCTTTGCACATGATGAGGTTATGTTGCTGGAAGCCTGCAACTTTTCCTACAGAGACACAAGACAGGACTGGTTTGCTGCCCCTTATCAAGTGCTACCTGAGTCCATTGGACCCACTTGGTCCTATGGTTGGGCCGGCCCTGCATAGGCCCTTACAGCATATGTGCATTTACCACTTAACATAGGGTGGCCACCAAAATCGAACACCCTTGCGCAGTGCACAGCACAGCATACACACTACATGTAATAGCAAATAAACAAAAAGTCGCACATATTTATTCACACTCTCACACTCTTTATTTAACACACATTTCACTCTCACACACACTAACATACACAAACTCACACAAACAATCTCACACACAGGCACTCACGCTCTCTCACCCACACACACATTAAAACATACACTCACACAATTTTTCTCTTGTACACACTCTTACACAAACATACTCTCTCTTCATCTCTGATGAAGCACATGTACACATGCGCGAAACGCGTCAGTTGCTAGGGAGTCTACCGCTGTATATGTTGGCTCTTTTCAAATAAAGCATTGGATTCTACCTATTTTTTGACTCAATATCTTTTTCTCTCTCTCTTACACACACAAAGACACTAACGCTCTCACACGCACTCTCTCTCTCTCAAACACAGACTCACAAACACACAAAGACACTGACAAACACAAAGACACAAACATTAACAAACACAAAGACACACACACTGACAAACACAAAGACACAAACACTGACAAACACAAAGACACACACACTGACAAACACAAAGACACACACACTGACAAACACAAAGACACACACACACACTCACGGCACAGCTAAGCATCATGTTGGAGTTGTCACCAGGACCGTCTTTAACACAGGGCAAAAGGGGCAGCTGCCCTGGGCCCAGTCTCTGTTGAGGGGCCCAAGAGTCCTAAAAAAAAAAAAATTTTTTTTTTTTTTTATGGTTCATACCAGACTGCTGATGTGACATGGGGAACACACACATTCAGTCCTAATACTGTCACAGTCAAAAGTACTCTGCTTATATTTTTTTAAAAAACTGTGCCAGACCGTGCCGGTGTCATGTGACATGCCAAGCTAGTGCCATGTGCTGTTTTAGATGTTCACTGAATGCAAAGCCCTAACTCGGCATCCAGCCATTTCCCACTGCATCAGAAAAGGTCCTACTGGGGTTACCACTGTTACCAGTTAACTGCTCTGGTGGTGGGGATTGTTTCTGGGTAGGGCTGACTGTAGGCGCATGCAGCAGAAAGCTGTAGCGGCAGGCACATGAGGATTTGAGCATCTGTGCAGCTGCATACACTGCTCTCTTCAGTCTTGAGGCTGTGTGACTCATCTCACACTGTATACATGCAGCCTTGGAGAGACAGCATCCAGTCTACTGGTCCCCTTAGCCCTGCTCTTTCTGCTGTGGCCCTAAGATCAACTAACTGAAGTTTGTTAGGGGAATAGTGCTTTGTAGAAAGGTGTCAGTGGGAAGAATAAGTGAGTGCACACACGCCCCTCCCCATGCAGTATTGTCTAGTTCAGGGTGAGAGGAAACTTGTTCCTAGCAAAGAAGCGACATGTGCTGGTGTGGCTGATGTATAGCGTCATGCTGATACTTCACACATTAATGTAAGGTTTATTTTTATAGTTTTTATTTTCTCTCTGTCTCAGATTTTACAGCTTCCCATAGTAGTTCTGCTGTTCCAGTCAGTAAACTTATATTTGTCTGCACCTCCATGCTTCCTCCTTTACCTTGCTTTGCTTCTGTTGGCTGCCCTAAATCTCTTTAACCAGCTAACCTCACACCAGAATCACATTCAAAACAATATTAAATGAATCCACAGTGGAGGAATTTATATATTTATTTACTTATTAGTACTGCTTAGGTCCCGTTTCACACATTGCATTTTTTTTTTTTAAATGATTAGCCCAGCAGTGGATGATCCACCGCTGGGCTAATAATAAAAAAAAAAAATTATTTCGTTGTTTTTTGGGATGTTGGGGTGGAGAGCAAAATTGCATGGGGTGGGGGGGGGGCAAGAACATTTTTGCCCAGGGTCCAATCAATATTAAAGACGGCCCTGGTTGTCACTCAGTAAGAAGAACAGTACTAGTACAGTACTACAAGGCATCGTATATTTGCTCCACATTTACCACCAAACCCAAACATTTGCCTGTCCGAGTCTCGCTAAGCTTCAATACCAGACACACAATTAACCCAGACTGTGGCAACCCCTAGCTTAAATACAGTAATCATTTTTACTAGAAGTATTTGTGCTAACAGAAGTATAATGCAAAGAATGCTTCTATTTAAAACTGAAATGCACCCATGTACATTTTAATTTTGACCTTTCTATCCCTTTAAAGGGCCACTAAACCCTACATTTTTCTTTCATGATTCAGATAGAGAATACAATTTTAAACAACATTCCAATTTACTTATATTATCTAATTTGCTGCAATCTTTAGATTTCCTTTGTTAAAGAAATAGCAATGCACATTGGTGAGCCAATCACATGAGGTATCTATGTGCTGCCACCAATCAGAAGCTACTGAGCATATCTAGATATGCTTTTCAGGAAAGAATATCAAGAGAATGAAGCAAATTAGATAATAGAAGTAAATTAGAAAGTTGTTTAAAATGGTATTCTCTATCTGAATCATGAAAGAAAAAAAATTGTGTTTAATGTCCATTTAAGTGCATGTAGGTTGCTATTGCTCATTTGAAATTTAAAGTAAGTTTTATTACATTCTCTTTGTATTAAACATGTGTTGATTGTGCAACTCTTCTGTATTTAATGGACGTTTTAGATTGCGATTTTGACAATATCAATTTTCCCCAAAGTCTCCATCATCATTCTTTATTTTCGGTTATTCTGGTACATTTTGTTTCTGTGTGTACCTCTGCTTCAGTGGCATTTTATCTGTTAGTATTACTGAATTAGATGTTTTATTGATCTCATGGTGTGCTGTGCCTCTGTTACATCCTGTCAGCACAGAAACACTTGATCTGAAACAAACCACTATACTGGAAGGGAAAAGGGAATTACAATGTCTTTTCTCTATTCTTCATGTAAGATGACATGCACTTCCCATGTATTCATCAGTAGCTTAAACAATGCTAGCTGTCAGTGCAGGGGTGTTAGAGGACAGTAATACAGTAGATTTGCATAATCAACACATACATGATAAAAAGACAATGCAATAGCACTTGAATGAGTAGTAGATTTTTTTTCTGACAAATTATTTTCAATTATGTCTATTTCCACTCCTCCTGTATCATGTGACAGTCATCAACCAATCACAAAAGCACATGCAAATATTCTGTGAATTCTTGCACATGCTCAGTAGGAGCTGGTGACTCAAAAAGTGTAAATTATAAAAAAACGGTGCACATTTTGTTAATGGAAGTAAACTCGAAAGTTGTTTAAAATTGCTGCTCTATCTGAATCAGTAATGCTTAATTTTGACTTGAGTGTCCCTTTAATTCCAGTCCTTGAATGTTGCAAATAAGATAGAATGACACATCATAAGTATGACATTTTACAATGTTTAAACAAACAAACAACAAGATGTTCCCGTACTGAATGACATTTTTTATTTAATGATTTCAGTGACCTTTTCAGCCAATAAGGAAGTAAGCTGCAGTGCCGTTGTGCACAAACCTGCATATCTTGTCACTTTCACTTTAAATTAAACCTCGCATAAACCATCAATTTGAAATGCACAGCCATTTTCTATTAGAAACAATTCAGTCTAAAACCACAACTGCAATAGGTCACATGCATGATAACACACCTAATAATAACATTGTGGAGCCCGGTAAATTCAAAAGCCCTTATGGTTTTACACATAACCATCCAAAAGATCATCTGTTGAGAAAGTCCGTCCGTGTAGAGGATGAAACGCGTTCAGAAGTACGAAAGATCATTTGAGAATCCAAGACTGAAAGACCCAACCGGTGTTTTAAGACGACCGCACATAGTGCATATAAAGTGAGCAAATACTTACAATCGCAGTACCTGCTCGAGGAGCAGTCACACAAACAGCCTGCAGAGACTATAAACCGTCAGCCAGGAGGGCTGGAACATTTTAAGGCGAATAACCTATTGCCATCTTGTAAGTGCAATATTGTATGTCATGTATGTGTGTTAATAAAACGGATGCTTTGAGTCGCGGTTGCGCCTGTCCCTTTTTATCTTTATCTTTTTATCTAAGCAGTTTCTTATCTTTTTTAGCATTTTTGAAGTATTTTGCATGAATGTTTCTAATCAACTGCTGTGCATTTTAAATACAACTTGCATTTTATCTTTAAACGTTTCTCATGTAAACAAATTATTTGAGCACGTTCATGGGCATTTTAAAAGAAATTTGCCACTCATGTGCCTGTAAGGATTTCTCTGCCTTAGGAATAACCAAGTCGATTGATCATAACTGACTTATCTATCATCAAATAGGGTATTTCTAAAATCCTGTTGTTTGTGGCCCTGAAAAGCTGGATATAGACACTCACTGTGAGTATTTGTGCTATAAAATGTGACCAAGTAACAGCAATTTACTGATAATATACTGATGCTGGCCTCACCTCATGTTTTTCTGTGCGGAAGATATTTTTATTGTGCACTGCAGGCTTTTTTGCGAGTTTCACAGATATATAGACAAGCAATGATGCCATAACATTATAGGTTTTGTACCTTTAAGTAAAAAAAGCATCTTGCACTATAAAAAAAAGGAATAAAATAAGTACAATACATAAAACATACCTTAGCTTTTTCTTTATTTAAGTGTATTGTCCAAATTAAACTTTAATGATTCGCATAGGGCATGTCATTTTAAATAACTTTCCAATATATTTTTTTAATCAAATTTGCTTTTTTCTCTTGGTATTTTAAGTTAAAGGCTAAACCTAGGTAGGCTTATAGGCTGATTTCTAAGACTCTGCAGTCCACATCTTATCTCACAGTCTGGCTGGGAATAGCTAATAACATGTACTATTTGTTCATGTGTGCCATATAGATAACATTGTGCTCACTCCAGTAGAGTTATTTTGGAGTCATTACTAATTGCATGAAATGCAAGTCTGACAAAAGATCTGAGATAAGGAGGCAGAAGCTTAGATACAAGGTAATCACAGAGGTAAAAAGTATATTAATATAACAGTGTTGGTTATGCAAAACTGGGAAATGGTAAATAAAGAGATTATCTATCTTTTTAAACAATAACATTTTTGGTGTAGACTGTCCCTTTAAAGGGGACAGTTAAAGGACCACTCAATGCAGTAAAATGGCATAATTAACAAGTTCATAATAAAAAAGACAATCATTTAGCACCTACTCTGAATTTCAAATAAGCGGTAGATTTTTTTTTGGCAAATTATTTTTTCTCCCATTTTCCGGCCCCTTGTATCATGTGACAGACATCAGCCAATTACAGTCTAGTATACATATACCCTTTGAGCTTGTGCACATGCTCAGTAGGATCTTGTTCCCCAGAAAGTGTGAAAGATAATAATGGAAGTAAATTGGAAAGTGTCTTAAAACTGCATGCTCTATCTCACTGGTTTCAAAACTGTCCCCAGGCCTACCCAACAGTCCAGGTTTTCTGGATTACCTTGTATGAGATCAGGTAAAATAACAAAGTTTTCTAATCGGCTGATTGTTTCACCTGTGCACATTTTGAGCTATCCTCAAAATGTGGCCTGTTAGGGAGGCTCGAGGACAGGTTTGAAAAACAGTGCTCTGCCTAAATCATAAAAGTTTATTTTGACTTGATTGTCCCTTTAAAGGGACAGTCTAGTCAAAATTAAACTTTCATGATTCAGATAGGGCATGCAACGACTTTCCAATTTACTTTAATCATCAAATTTGCTTTGTTCCCTTGGTGGTATTTTTGAAAAGCTAAACCTAGGTAGGCTCAAACTGATTTCTAAATTGTTGAAAACCGCCTCTTACCTCAGAGCATTTTGAAAGTTTTTCACAGTTCGACAGTACTAGTTCTTGGGTGTCATATAGATGACATTGTGCTCACTCCCATGGAGTTATTAAGGAGTCTGCACTGATTGGCTAAACTGCATGCCTGTCGAAAGCACTGAGATAAGGGTGTAGACTGCAGAGGCTTAGATACAAGGTAAAACGTATTACTATAACTGTGTTGGTTATGCAAAACTGGGGAGTGGGTAATTAAGGGATTATCTATCTTTTTAAACAATAAAAATTCTGGTGTAGACTGTCCCTTTAAGTCAAAATTAAACTTTCAAGTTTCAGATAGGACATACATTTTTAAACAACTTTCTAATTTATTTAATCATCAAATTTGCTTTGTTCTCTTGGTATTCTTTGTTGAAAGCTAAACCTAGGTAGACTCGTAAACTGATGTGTAAGCTTTCTCTTATCTCAGTGCATTTTGACAGCTTTTCACAGTTATACACTGCAAGTTCATGTGCGGCATATAGATAACATTGTGCTTACGCCTGTGGAGTCAACACTGAATGGCTTAAATGCAAATCTGTCAAAAGAACTGAGATAAGGGGCAGTCTGAAAAGGCTTAGATACAAGGTAATCACAGAGGTAAAAAAGTATTGGTTATGGAAAACTGGGGAATGGGTAATAAAGGGATTATCTATTGTTTTAAACATTAAACATGTTCAAATAGACTGTCCATTTAATTTTCTGGTAACCTAATGAAATGCACTGTAATTTCATGTGATAATTGAATGACTAAAATTACTTTTTTGTTCCAAATACTGATATCATCCACATAGCACTAATCTGCCTGTCAACTCATTGTCAATAGCTTTACCAGGAAATAACAGGGAAAAAACATATGAAGTGAATTCAAATGAATTCAAATGAAATACAATTAAGGTATGTTTTATTAACAAAATAACATTTAGACCTTTATTCAGTACTTAAAAGGAATATGATGTCAATTGTGCACACACTTAAAATGCAACAAATTCTAGATCAAAGTGACAAGAAACCCACAGTTTTTGTTTAATGATACAGATATCTTTATTTCTATTATCATTCTCTTGGTATCTATTGTTAAAATAAGCAATCATGTCTGCAGCAGTGTTGCAAGATTGTTATTCAATTGCAAAAGCACTAGATTCAGTACTATTTCCTGTCATGTAGTGCTCCTGATATCTACCTGGGTATCTCTTCAACAAAGAATACTGTGGGAACAAAGCAAATTTGATAATAGACGCAAACTAGAAACTTTTATTTTTAAACGTATGCTCTGTCTGGATCCCAAAAAGAACATTTTTGGGTTTCATATCCTTTTAACCTGCTATTAACCTGCTAAAGTGAAGTTTAGCTGAGCTACACATTTAGTGGCAAAATGTGTGTGATTCTAAATACAGCACATTATTGTTATCTTTATATTATTTTCTTTATATTCTACATTTAACAATAAATCAGAGCTTACAACCATCCTATGTATTGTGGTATTGTCACAGCTTGGTAGCTTTGCACATTGTCACTTCCTGTAGCTTTTCCTTTGCAAAAAAACACCCGGTTTCCCAAGTAAGTCAACAGGCAGTGTGACCCACCACAGATCACACAACCCCATCTACTGAACACCTGTGGCACTGCCCCAGTCAGTTAAGACTCCATCCATAAATGCCCACACACCTTGCTCACTCAGCTTAGACCACGCAGTACTTGACCACATGACTCGTCAAGCTTCCGTCCCCTTTAAACCTTATTTACCTTCAAACTTACTCTATAAATAAATACACTGAGACTTGTCGTTTGGTAAAATACTGGCCACAGCCTTTTATTTAAATAACAATTTTAAGAACACATAAATAAATAACTCTTTATAACATAAATAACTTTAATAACTAGAACCAGCTAGAAACACCAACCGGAAATGCTAGTCCCCATTGTCAAAACATTATCCTCTCCTTTTATTGTTGACCAGGCCGTACTTTAGATTACCTGGACCTAAATAAGTCCGTTATTTAAACCACAACTCCAAGGAACCCCGTGTCCAAGAAGTTACTTAAACTGCTCTCCCACCCCGTGGGGAGATTAACCCATTCACTTATGGCCATAGTCAACTTGTTTACGTGAGTGGACTAACACCCGTCATAGACTGGACTGACTAACAGACAGCCCAGACCCGCCACCCCTCACACCAACTCTTTTAGCGCTTCTTGGATCCCAAGATGAACAGTCTCAAGCCAAAAATATTAAGGTGTACACCATCCTTCGAATAAAATTTGCCATTACCTACATCCTGCAAGTCCCTGTGGTAAATCACCACCCCTCCTACCCTTCGCATAAAGGCTGCGACCAGCTTATTGACTTATTTACGACTATTATTCAACCTGTCATGATTCCAGGCCGACCTCCACACCAACCTAGGAACAATGCTCGACCATAAAACAGTTAAACCTGGAAACAGTTCCAGTAATCTAGCTAGGTCCCTTTTGATCCTAGGTACCAGTTCCCTTTGGGGCAAAAAACCTAGGTCGTTATCTCCCGCATGGACCACTAAGATATTTGGGGTGTAAATTGTTTAGCATAGTCAATCACCAACAACAACAACTGGTCTCATCTGAGACCCCTGATTCCGAACCATTTCATGATCACTACCGTCCTATCAAAACCCAGCTGCAGACCATCTGACTTGACCGCTGCCGCTCTTCTGGCCCAATAAATAAATGAGTGTCCAACCACCCATACGTGTACCGGACCTATAACAAAATAAACAGACAACCATAAGAGACTTAAACTCTCAAGTGCGGCCGCACATAAGAACGAAACCTGGAAGAGGTCCATCTACCCACACTCTTAATAACGTCCTCCCCCAAACCTAACACTGCAGCTTCAGTAGCCGCCCCAATTCTAAAGGAATGGGATCCAAAGTCTCTAGGATTCAAACCTAACTCTGCCAATGCCTTTGCCAACACGGCCCTGAACTGAAATTGTGACAAAGCCCCACCATCTTCGTGTATCAACAAAGATCCCCCAACATTTGGCCTGAATCATAAATATTTACTCATGGCAGCACAAGGACAAACTGAAACCCCTGTCAGGAACAGCACCACTGACTTCCGTTTTCCCAACTGATCAGTTTTTTATTTTTTACTACAAATGGACACTTGCGAGTCCGTAACCACCACATCCTCTACTCCCAACCCCCCATGTGACCAAGTATTGCCACTAACCAATTCTGAGATTCTGAATGCCCCAAAGAATGCCAACGCGAACGCGGCCGTAAACAGAGAGGCTTCATATCCAGATGAACACACTGTCGGCAAGACCGCCAACACAACCTATCCAATAGTTAAAAAGAAACAGGGCACCGTCTGTCCATTGTATGCCCTGCCCCTTTTTTCAGACCTTTAACAATCTGATGTACACAAAACAATTTAGTCAAATCTATCCCACCCAGCAACTTGAAATGAAACGCCAGTGCTGCTAGTTTTTTATCGATCATAGAGGGGGACAACAAACCAGTTCCCCACTCCCACAACCAGTGCAGTAGCACCTCCACACAAGCTCTGTCCCCTTCCACAATACCATGCCCGGCAAGTAAAGCTTCCCATTCCACCCAAACTTTTGCATATGCTGACCATGTGCTCGGTGCTAAGGAAGACCTCACCAAATTTGCTAGTCCTCCATGCCAAGGTTCCATAACCAGATCGGAAAGGACTTCCCCACCTTGTCCGCCTGAGGTGCCAGCTCCCAAAAGCGTTGCCACTGCAAGCAAGAAAGGGCATCCGCTAATGAGTTGCTAACCCCAGCTATATGCTTTGCTCTCACCATGGCATTCAAACGCATGCATTGGAACACTAACATCCTCAACAATCTGATGACAGGGGGCGAAGACCACTCCCATATTGTCAGAATAGAATAGCACTGACCTGTTCTCAAATGTCCTATCCCACACATGCATAGCCACCAATACTGGAAACAATTCCAGAAAAAACAAGTTTTTGGTCAACCCAACCTCTTTCCAAATGTTCG
Organism: Bombina bombina; assembly: GCF_027579735.1. Taxonomy (NCBI): domain Eukaryota; kingdom Metazoa; phylum Chordata; class Amphibia; order Anura; family Bombinatoridae; genus Bombina; species Bombina bombina. The sequence goes on from NC_069499.1 coordinate 586,733,629, forward strand.
GCCATTCAGCAGCACACCACTCATTCTAAAAAATCGCTCCAAAACCCACGCTGCCTGCTGCATCCGTGTACAACCCCAATTCATCACATGTAAGTCTGGGAGCTTGTATCAAAGCAGACCCGTTAAAATTGCTAAGGAAATCCTCCCAGACTCGAAGGTCGCACTTAATTTCCTTAGAAAGCTGCACAAAATGATGAGGATGACTTACTCCGGCCGTAGCCAAGGCTAGTCGCCTCAAAAAATTCTTCCAATGGGAATAATGCAACAGGAAAAATTAAGTTTTCCCTATAACGATTGCATCTCCCTCAGCTTTACCTTTTTTGCCTTCAAAAAATGTGCAAATTGAACACCTTGTTCTCAGGAAGTCTGCATTCCATGTTATCCGAATCAATCATGATTCCCAGAAAGCTAAGCACTGTTGAAGGCCCCTCCGACTTCTCCTCCGCTATAGGCACCCCAAATTCTCTAGCAATTTCACAGAAAGTATCCCTCAACCTTGTACAAACCTGGGAGCCCGCCGGCCCGCCGAACAAAAAATCATCCAGGTAATGAACCATGGAAGACAAACCAGATTGCTTGCGGGAAACCCATTCCAGAAACGAACTAAAAGTCTCAAATAGGGAGCATGAGATGGAACACCCAATGGGAAGGCACAAGTTGACGTAAAAAGCTACATCGAAAAAACACCCCAATAACCTGTGCGAGGCTGGATGAACCGGTAAAAGGCGGAAAGCCACTTCGATATCCACCTTAGCCAATAGTGCGTGCATCCCCGCCTCTTTGACCAAAGCCACCGCCTGGTCGAAAGAGGCATATTTAACTGACGCCAACTCCACTGGGATATCATCGTTTACCGATTGCCCGTCAGGATATGACAGATGGTGGATCATCCTAAAAGTTCCCGAATCCTTTTTTGGAACAACCCCGAGGGGTGAAATACGCAAACCTACAATAGGAGAAGAAGAGAATGGGCCCGCCATTCTCCCCAACTCAACCTCCCTGTGAATCTTCTCCCTAACCACCTGAGGCCGCTCTCTTGCTGATTTCATAACAAAACCATAAGTGAAGTCGTGCAGCAGAGTGGCAGCTTTCTCAAAAAATCCCCGTTTACTGCTGCATCGGCCTAGCCACCGCTCCATCTTTTTCACTCGGATTGGAGTTGCCCCCTTTGTCAGACCAGACCGGTCTACTGGGCAATTTCCCTTTTTTGAAACACTTGGCATAGGGGTGTCCACCACCACCGCAGCCAGAGCACTCATGGCGAAACTTGCACATGGAACCCCACTTGCACTGTCCTTTATTAAAGGCAAAACATAATCCTTTTGTAAAGGGAGGGGCCGACGAACCGGACGTAGCCGGTCTGCCGGCGGACCCCCAAAAGGGCTGTGAAGCACGCAGAGGCGTCATAACCTTCAACCATAACCCCATATCCCTATCATCCCATTTCATCTCTGCTTTAACTGCCAGTCGCTGACGAAAATGTTCATCATACGACCACCAGGCCATTCCCCCATAAGTGCGTTGTGCTGCAGCTACCTCATCCAAGTAACAAAACAGAGAGGCGCCTTGCTCAGGAAACTTTTCCGCCATCACACTTGTGTATATAACAAAGGCCTGGAACCAATTAGTAAATGTTTTAGGTAGTTTCCTATAACGTTTCTTTCGTTCATCTTCCTCTTTTTTGGAAGCCTCTTTCTTAGAATCATCAGGCAATTTGAAGGATTGCTCCAGAGGCAACAAGGAGAACAACTCAATGTACTCCCTCCTCCAAATTTTCTCTTTTGTCTCCTTTGGTAAATGTAACCCCAAAGGTCCAATTGAGCATAAACATGATCTGGACATAGCCGTTTCCGCTACCCTCAGCTCTGAACCATCCTTAACTTTGTCATTCCCACTAGGCTGCAGTAGGACCAGCCCGGACTGAGCCGGCCGCCCAGTCCCAGCCGTCGAAACTGGCACGTCAGACCCCCTGTCACTTAAACCTGACATGACCGCGGGAGCTTGACCCACGCCCTTATCTGGAACCCATGCTCTGGCAGCAGGGGGAGAAGGAGCTGTAGCCACCCTTGATGCCTCCATACTCTTCAATAATTCCTGGATACCCTCCAAAATCTTCACCGAAGCAGAATCACTGGTAGCCCACTCATGACCCACACTTCTACTCCTTTCCCCAATGTTTACAGATTGAGACGGCTTACCTGCAGCAGCCGTGACATCCACCTCCTTTGCCAAATCCCCCGCCATTCGTTCTGTCCCACCAACGCTCTGGTCTAATTCCACAGACCATAACTGATCCGATTTTACCTGTAAAATAGTATGTTGAGATACGTCCCTATATGGAAATGATCCCCTTATGACCTGACCAGAGGGACAGGCCGTTCCCACAGAAAAACATCCCTTATTTCTTTTTGTCCTGGAAGGCCCCACACCCTCCAATAACCTCTGTACCCCACCTCTTCTTTTAACACTTCCACTACCCCTATACTCTTGATGTCCCTGAGCAATCCCAGTTTCAACATTGGCAATCGCCCTAACTCTCCTAACGGACTCCCCGTCCACATCAAACCTCACCTCCCTTCTTCCCGCTGATACCCCAGCACCAACCACACCATCTACGGGTTTTGTCCCATCAAAAACAGCACCGTCATCTGGGTCCAATCTAATAGAATCCGTCCAGGAATCAGCCAGGCAGAAGGCGTCTGCCTCCTCGCCGTCCATGGATTCCTCCACTCTGAGACCTGTGTGATGAGTTCTAGATTTATCTGCTGAATAAAGCATTGGAGAAGTTGAGACATTCACCATCCTACTCCTCCCATCATAATAACCACCCTCCCCTGTGGCAACCCACAAGACGTCCCCATGAGACTGCTGATGAACCTGCACATTTCTAAAATGCCCAATGCCCTGGTCTCTACTCCTTGCTTGGGGGGGATGGGGTACAAACTCTTCACCTTCTGAGGGGCTAGAGAAAGACTCAATTGCCCCTTCTTCCAGCCTAGGTTGTTGAAGACCCCTCCCCCTAACACCCCCCCCCCAGCATGTCCTCTAACTCTTGAAGTGCCAGCAACAGAGGTAGCCCTGCCCCTATGTTTTGATCCTTAATGGGCCGCGTACCAAATCCTGATCTATGAAACTGTCCTCTACCAGGCCATCGCTGACCGTAACAGGTGGGCCTCACATTAACATTCCCTCTAGAAGGAGCCCCAGTAACATGGGGTGGGTAGACTATATCCACATTGGAATGGCCCTCACTAGCAGCAGGAAGGGGGTCAAGGACAATAATGGCGTCACTGCCTCCAGGAGGGGATGAAAGTGAAAGTGGGCCCCCCTATCCATGTGTCTGATAAGTTCATGACCGCCCCTCACCCCCTCAGGTTCACTTAAGCCGTCAATCAGCTCTGGGCTAATGGCTGCCACATCAGGCCCCACAGGGCCATGTATCATGTCCTGCTCCCTTGCCTCACCTGCTTCAACTGCATCCCGCAGCAGGAGTACCTCCGCATCCACCCGCGTCTGTGCCGACACCTCTTGCTGCGCCTCCGACTCCGCCTGCTCAACAACGGGTGAAACTGCTTGACCTCAATGCGCTCCCAAGCCAACCTCACTACCATGGCTCCGACGTTTTCTAACAGCCCCCTGGCTCATCTCAGGACTGAGCCTTTCAGGGGGGCGAAATCGCCGAGTGGAACGTTGCCATGGCGGATCCTCCTCAGGTTGCCGGGAAACCGCCGCTGCGGGCATAAAACTGGCCAGATGATCCTGTACCTAGAGAGGTCCCCTTTCAGCCGTCAGCTCCCTGAGCCTCTTAAGCAGCTCCTCAACTTCCATGCTGCCAATAACACGGAACTGCGCAACTTGCTGCCTTATCACTTATTTTTTCTAATCTAAGATGGCCGCCGCCATCCCACTTATATACCGGTCTCCTAAGACCCACCCCTTCCTGTGCACCGTAGGGACTGTCTCCTCCCAGGGGTCAAAGGCCCCTTCCCCTAATGCTCCGCAACGTCCAGGGGCTAACTAGAAGTTGTACAGGAAATGTATGGTAAATACAACTTTGGTGCTCACAGACAAAAAAGGAAATAAGAGAGATGTGGGGTAACACAGGATAGGCTAGAAGGTGAGAATATGGAACAGGGTCTGGGAAAACAGCAAGAGAAACGGTGCACTGGAAATTATGGGAATAGAGAAAACAGGGCTTAAAGGGACACTGAACCCAAATTTTTTCTTTCATGATTCAGATAGAGCAGCAATTTTAAGCAACGTTCTAATTTACTCCTATTATCAATTTTTCTTCGTTCTCTTGAAAAAGAAGGCATCTAAGCTAAGGAGCCAGACAATTTTTGGTTCAGACCCTGAACAGTACTTGTTTATTGGTGGGTGAATGTATCCACCAATCAGCAAGAACAACCAAGGTTGGGCCGGCATCTAAACTTACATTCTTGCTTTTCAAATAAAGATACCAAGAGAATGAAGAAAATTTGATAATAGGAGAAAATTAGAAAGTTGCTTAAAATAGCATGCTCTATCTGAATCACGAAAAAAAAAAAATTGGGTTCAGTGTCCCTTTAAAGGTATACTAAACCCATGATTTTTTCTTTCATGATTCAGAAATAGCATGCAATTTTAGGCAACTTTCTAAATTAGCGCTTGCTGATTGGTCGCTAAATGTAGTCACCAATCAGCAAGCGCTACCCAGGTGCTGAACCAAAAATAGGCCGGCTCCTCACCATACATTTCTGCTTTTTCAAATGAAGATAGCAAGAGAACAAAGAAAATTAAGTTTTTAGAGTAATTAAAAAGTTGCTTAAAATGATATAGTCCATCTGAATCATGAAAGTAAAAACAATTGGGTTTAGTATCTCTTTAATGAGACATTTTAAAGTGAAGCAGCATAACTGTAAATAGCCGACAAGAACCTCAGACAATCAGCATCATCTGTATTGTTGCCAAAAATTCTTATAGTCCAGCCAATCAAAAAAATCTATCCCAAAACTTGCCCAACTTACAGTTGAACAGTGAGAAATGCACAGTGACAAAGGGCAGAAAAACCCCTGCAAGGAATGCCACAGAGGGCTACATAATTGTTCAGACACAAGAAGTCTGAAAGCCTAGTGTTCTATCTTAACTCTACAATTTGTTAGTTTTTGTGATATATGGCAATCCTGAATGGATGATTGCAGTTTTTTCCTGTATTTTTGCATGTGAGAGCAGAGGCGTAACTAGAAACCACAGGGCCCAAGTGCAAGAATCTAAGAAGCCCCCCCACACACACACACACACACAGGTGAATTTGATACATATCTTTTTCTTTTTTTCTTTTTTTTTACATTTAACACAGAAAAAAAATGTGAATCAGATTACGTCTGCAAAAGGAGGTACCCTGTGCCCACAGTCTGTGAGATGGTCTGACCCCCTATTACAACAAACCAGTACTGTATATAGTGAGTCAGTGACACAGTCTGTAATCTGCCGGTGAGATGGCTGGCCTGACCCTACCCGTCCCAGTACTTTATAAAGTCACCACAGTAGTCTGTGAAATGGTCCAGCCCCCCCGTACTGTATACAGTGGTACTGTATAGTGACACTGTTTACCCCCCGCCCCCCCCCATGCTGTAGTAACAAGGTCTGTAATTTGCTGGTTCCACAAACATACACACACACACATGCATAAATACACACACAGTCACATACACACACACACACACATAAACACCAATGGGTAAAACAGAAACACTAACCCCTGTAGTCAGAGACACTAGTGAGGCATCATGTCACACTCACATGATATCAGTGCAGGTAGTGGTGGGTCAACGTTTTTTATTGAATTTTTTTTTTACTTTTTGAAGCTGGGCCTCCACCCTCAGGGGCCCAATCACATTTGCGACCTCTGCACCCCTGTAGTTTCACCCCTGTGTGAGAGAGATTTTCCTCTGGTTTTGAGTTGCAACTACAATAAATAAAGGAATTTTCCATTAAGGATTTCCATAACCTTAATCCCTGGACCCCGGTTTGACCTCTGGTGTATCTTGACTATATACACTACATAAACTTTAGTAGTATAAAAGTGCATATTTAGAGATGTTGAGTACTTACTGTCTCTGCAAAGTATGTAGTGTAGACAATTAAGAAGATTAGATAACAGAAGTACATTTGAAAGTTGCTCTATCTGAATCATGAAATAAAAAAGTTGTGTTTCATGTTCCTTGAAACTGAGGAGTAAAATAAAGTGATTGTGCTACATATGTCAGCTGCACAATGCCTTGTTAGTATTGGGGCATTCATCCTTAAAGTCCCTTCACAGTATAATGTGGCTGGCTACTGAGGAAATGTTGGGGTAAAAAAAAATCTTCCTTTTTTAACATAGAGCTGTCCAGGTGATATTTTCTAAATCAGCTTTTAAAAGATAAACTGCATCAAATTCACATAATTCAACACTTGGGCATCATGACCATCTACAGACTCGGTGATAGGTAAAGATAAACTAGAGAAAGATCTCTAATTCTTCTCCTCATGGAGCCTCACGGATGCCTCCTCTCTGTGTGTACTTCCTGGATCCGGGTGTGGTTTACTTACATTGGGTCTGGCATATGCAAAGCTTCAGATGGCTTATGGTACTGACCTACAGCTCTCTGTGACGCAGCCTCTTATACATAGAGGGACATGGAGTCACTCACCTCAGTAAGTAGCATTTGCTGCAGGGGAAAAGACCCACACAGTCTAATATCTCTTCTCCCACAGTTTAGAAAACATCCAGATGTCTGTGCAACTGTGAAGGCAAACTGAGTGTCAGATCCTACCTATTTTCTCACCGGTTTCTAGATATTCCCTGCCAAATAAATGTGCATACTGAAGGTTAGTGACTCTTACCTTTTGCTCAGCCTTCCTGGGCACTTTTGGAGGGTTTTGCAGGATGTAGCTACCAGATAGTGAAAATTAAAGGGACATTTCAAGAGTTTAAATATTGTTGTTGTTTTATTTTAATTAGAACATTCTATTATTTACCTCAACATATACAGTCAAAGCTGTGCATACAGTGACCAACAATAAGAATATACATAAAGCTACTGCAGTATCCTTATCAGATTAATCAGAATTGTGTCTGCCACTGCTGCTGTGATATCTGAGAGTGAGATAATTTTAACCCTTTATGTAAATAGTTTTATGACTATATGTTTGGATATTTTTTTTTTTTTTGCCTCTTTCATCTGATTCTGACTTTCCAAAGCGTGGTGCTTCTCCACTATTATACTTCCCAAATGCCTCACATTGAGCTAGACAGCACATTTTTGGACTATGGCCCATTCTGTGCTACACTGACTAATATGTTACTTGCTGTTAAGCTGCACACTTAGTTGTATTTATGTAGGATTTACAAATGCTTTATGCCCAGTTACCATCATCATGGGGATAAGAAAAGTGTTAGTTGTTCTTGGACATTTCCCTCTCTAATATGGGTTTGTAACAGGTCTGGTACAAGACATTTGTTGCCTGGGTTCCAATATTGAATCAGCACCTACCCCCAACTCGCTGTCCTCCAGGGTTACTAGGTGTCTACTATTCAGCTGGACAGTCCAGTATTTCAGCAGGCTGTCTAGTGGACACAAATGTCACCTGAGTGACAGCCAAATGTAAATGCCTAATGCTTTACAAATAAAGAAGAAACAAAGCACATGCTTGGCTCTGTTTGTTACTAGCAGCTAAGAACGTTGAAAAAAGTCCTTGTCTTTTACTGGTATTTATTGGGGTGTTAAAACTCTACTGAGTGTGTGTTACATGTAGCCACTGGCGGAAATCACTGCTCTGAGTTTTTTTTTTTTTTTTTTTTTTTATTCTTAATTTTTATTGAGGTTATTAAATACATGTACAGTATAGGAAGAATTGCCAAAACTGGAAAAGTATAAACATTGGAATATAATGCACAGTCATAAAAAGTCCACTATCAGTGATATACAGATTCCAAATGAAATAATAAATAACAAGTGGCAAAAATAGCTATAACCTCATGTTTATGATTATATAAGCCTCTTTTAGAATTAATAGGTCACTCTTGGACCATGGAATGATATACCTATACAATGGAGGCAAGAAAATTGAATCGCTAGTCACTTTTGGCCTTGAAGTATAGAACATTATAGCAAAAAACAAACAAACAAACAAACAAAAAAAAACACATTTCACATTTCTAGGGTAACCATATAGAAGTGGCATGGAGATGAAATTATCCAACACCCTTGAGACCAGTCTTCCAAACATGCAATAGGAAATGAATGCCAATATAAGTGGTATACTGTACTCCCCAGAGGTAGCGAGCAGTTAAATGGGTTAACAAATAATAAGGATTAGGGCTTAATACACAGTTGCCGCGGGGCTCATATAGATTACACTATAAGTGCCTGAAACTAATGCTCGCCAGTATATTGTTAACTAAGGGCGTAGGTTATAAGCATCTAAGTAATATACTGCAGGTGGCATAAGTGTTCTAATTTACTAATTCAGGATATAGCTAAGCTTCAAATAAGTAGTATATAAAATCTCTAGAGAAATATCCTATCAGTCTGTTATCGTCATTACATATCTGTTATCAAACTTGTATAACATATTGGAAGGCAAAGCATGATCATAGGACAATGTTATATTATACAGTGGGAAAGGGAATGGAAAGAGGCCTTTAAGGGGACAAACAAAACATTGGTACCCAACTATTATATGAAACGTACTCGTGCTAAGTGGGGTTGTTCAAAAGATAAAGCAACTACATAAAAACAGTGCTGAAATAACGCTCCGCTTGTAACAGTCATCCAAACAGTCCCACCACAGCATGTAATCAAGTTAAATGTTGCACACAATGGCACTCACTGTTGGTTAGTATGCCAGTATGCAAGAGGTTAACTTTACGTGTAATCAAGTAGAGGAAGAATTGAAAATTGCATGTCCCAGAACATCAACCGGCTAGTATGATAGCCAGATTAGACGACATTAAAACAAGTCATTTAGCCGACACCAGCCTTTACTAAAGAATGCTCCATTTGTGAATAAGCGTGTCCATGCCTCAGCTGCCTGTCATGTAGGATTGGAACCTGCTCCCTTCGTGCATTTATAAATACCGTTGCCCGCTGGTGGGTAGTTGGTGCGGCGGGGGCTGCTAGGGTTGATATGAGAGAATGCTTATTGTCCCGGATTTGGGTTTCTACCCTGCAGTACTTTAATGGGGATATGGGACCCCATACCTGTTCAATGCGACCCGGTATGAGAATGGCTCCTGAGTTCCTTGCTGTACCTTTAACAGGGCGATGGGCAAATTTTGCAGCGATCTGTAAGATCAGGGCCTGTTTGTCCGTTTTACTCTCCTTAAGGGGTGGTGTGGTTCCAGCCGTGTACAGTGTGTTATATCTATGCTGTACCTCTGCAATCTGGGTTACTGAATCTGGATTACAAACGGACTGCTCAGGCTGATCAGAGGAGGTCCGGCATGAGACCGCAGTCTGTGGATATTTGCAGGAGGCTTGCTGGCCTGCTTCCATCATATCACAATGAGAATAGGTAGGAGGTGGCGAGTGCCGAGACCTTAGGTAATCACCATTCATATGGAGCTCCCTATCTGTAGCCCATATAGTAGGTATCGGGTCATTGGGTGGATTCTCTCTTTCACAGCTTGCTATGCTGGAACCGGCTGCAGATGCATCGCGGCTGAGGATGGTCTCCTTCTCGCTTTCAGCGATCGGGTCCAAGACTGGATAATCCTTTTTCGGAGGGGTCCTCTGTGGTGAGCGGTTTGAAGGTAAGTCAGCTGGCTTCACCCCAGGATCGCTTGCGTGTGCCGCCGGATCAGAAGTGGTGTGTGAGGCTTTGTGTGAGCCCTCGATCATAGAGCCATTTAGATGATTGTCAATTCGAGTGATATGATAGTGTAGGAGATTCTCAAGTTCTTTGAAGAGCTGTACCTCCATACTGGTTGTGACTGTTGAAAAGAAGTCAGCAATGTGTAGAATTTTAGGTGAATGTAGAGGACTCAGGCCCTACGCAACAGCAGTATCCCAAGGGTTTACCACTGGGGGGTTTAGAATGAGGCCTTAACCTCAAAGTTAGCTCCGGATTGTTGAAGCTGGCAGCAAACCCTAATAAAGGAACATCATTTAGGTGCTGTTTATATCCTTAAACAAATATCTGCTGATTAAAGCCTGGATGGCTGCTAGTTCCAGAGATAATTTGTAGATAATATGGGAATACTGGAGCAGCTCACAACAACACAACCTATCATGGCCGCCGCCCGGAAGTTCCCCCTGCTCTGAGTTTTTATTGGGAACCATGGTGGTGTAAACACAATATTATGTTTGTGCTGCTGGCAGTCATAGGGGATCAAATCAATGCTTTATATGTGATACTGGCATCCAAAGAGGTAAAACCATTGATCTGAGTGTTACTGGAATCCAAATGGATAAAATCACTGCTTTGTATGGCAGGGTCAAGGCTGTGTCTTGAGGTAAGAGATTTGTGGAAGGGGCATTTTGTGACATTCACCTATCTAGTGCCCAGTTACCTACCAGGCGTTCAGTATTTTTTTGGTGGGCTGCTGGCAACCCTACCATCCACTACAGTCTAAACCCACCCATATCCAGTAGCCTCCAAATCTAACATTCAGTTAATTTAAAGTGAAGGTAAACTTTGACAAATCAGTGCCCTGTTTTTAAAAATACTATTAAAAACAGGGGCACTTTCATTCATCAAAGTTTACATTTCCCCATTTTTGTACAAATACCTTTTATTCTGGAGGCCGCTCCAGTGCTTCCCCTGCCCGTCGCAAATCTCTTTATACGTCACCAATGACGAATTCGGCTTCCTCCAATCACGGCTTCCCCCCCCCCCCCCTCCCAGAGCAAACATTGTCTGAGGCCACGCCGTGATTGGAGGAAGTCTGATTCGTCATTGGTGACGTATGAAGAGACTTGCGACTGGGGCGGGGGAAGTGCTGGAGCGGCTTCCAGAATAAAAGGTATTTGTACAAAAACTGTAAAATGTAAACTTTGATGAATGAAAGTGCCCCTGTTTTTAATAGTATTTTTAAAAACAGAGCACTGATTCATCAAAGTTTACCTTCACTTTAAAGGGAAACAGTCTTTTTCATTGCTATAATAAAAAAAACCCCACTAAGCATTTGGTTATACTTAAAGGGATACTGAATCCAATTTTTTTCTTTTATGATTCAGACATTCAGGACCCTGGACAGCACTTGTTTATTGGTGGATGAATTTATCCACCAATCAGCAAGAACATCCCAGGTTGTTCACCAAAAATGGGCCGGCATCTAAACTTACATTCTTGCTTTTCAAATAAAGATACAAAGAGAATGAAGAACATTAAATTAGAAAGTTGCTTAAAATTGCATGCTCTATCTGAATCACAAAAGACAACATTTGGGTTCAGTGTCCCTTTAAAAGAAATAATTGCAATATGTATAATTCATAAAAGGATTTTACCATTTATTTATTTTCACTTTATTTTTGCAATGTCCATTACTTACTGTCACAGCCTAATAAGAGTTCTGGGGTCTCTACAGAAAGGCAAGGTAGCAGCTTTTCCCACAAGAGGCCTGGGCTCTCTACAGAAAGGCAAGATAGTCACAAGAGGGCTGGGTAGGCAAGGAAGCAGCTTTTCCCACTCGAGGGCTGGGGTCTCTATAGATAGACAATGTTGCTAGAAGACTTCTAGTCTAGCTGCAATTAGTTTATTGCCCATGTTCAGTAGAGGACTTTTTCTGAAAAATTAATATGACAATGGAACTTAAGTTCTGCAATGTCTGTTTGCTTATATAGCTGTAGACAGTGGCTACACTAAGAATTTCTAAGTGCTCATTTAGCAAAAAAACAAGTAAGTTGATTGTTGTTTCTTTTTCTTTTTACTTTGATTTACCATATTTTTTTCTACTAAAGGAGCACTGTTTAATTTCCCTTTAAATTTCACACATTTCACCCCATATGTTTGCATACCACATCCCTTGGCAAGAAGGAATTAAGTCAACTAGCGTGTCCCTTGTTAGTATGTAGTATATGATAATAAACAGCCATACCAAGTAGGTCAAGTTATTTGGAAGTAGTTATAAACAGCAAATTATGCTGCAGTACTGTTCACATGTAAAGTGAGAGAAAATTTGTTAATATATATATTATTTACACCTTGCTAGTACTGGGTTGGACCCCCTTTTGCCTTCAGACCTGCCTTAATTCTTTGTTGCATAGATTACAAGAAGGTGTTGGAAACATTCCTCAGAGATTTTGGTCCATAAAGGTGCTCTATTGGATTGAAATCTGGTGACTGTGGAGGCCAATCGTGTACAGTGACCTCATTGTCATGTTCATGAAACCAGTTTGAGATGATTTGAGCTCTGTGACTGTCACACCGCTCCTCCAGTCTTAGGTCCTGGTCGTTGCTCCGATCCATTATCATGGTTGTTGCCATGGATGCAGCGGTTGCTTCAGGAGCACGGTGATGACGTCATCGCCGTACGTCCTGTCTTCCCCTCATGCCAGTCCGGATTTCACCTGTACTCTCCTTGCCGCATATCCTGCTCCTATGTAAGTACCTCAGTTGCTTACATCTTTGCCCAAGTATAGGTGTTACTGTGTGTGCTCCTGGGTGCTTATATTTTTCTACTTGAACTGCTTTTTGCCTTATCGTTACTGAACTATGCCTTTTCCTGACCATTCTACTGGTTTACCCCTGAACTGCTGGATTGCCTTATTGTTGCTGACCTTTGACTGTCTCTGACCATTCTTCTGGTTAACCCCTGAACTGCTGGATTGCCTTTCTGTTGCTGAACGCTGCCTGTCTCTGACCATTCTCTGCCTTACCCTTATTGCCGTGAAGGACTACCCTGTCTATCGTGAGCACTGCTTACCTCATTTCTTAAACTCACTTTGTTCTGGTATATTTCCTTATCCTTCCACTTGACACCGGGATAAGAAGACTACTGGCCAAGTTTGGTCTGATAGGTAAATATCCCACAAGCATTACAGTTACATGGTGCATTAGCAGCTGGAAGTAGGCATCAAAAGATGGGTACACTGTAGTCATAAAGGGATGAACATGGTCAGCAACAATACTCAGATAAGTCGTGGCAGTTAAACAAGGCTCAATTGGTACTAAGGGCCCCAAAGTGTGCCAAGAAAATATCCCCCACACCATTACACCACCACCACCAGGCTGAACCGTTGATACACGGCAGGATGGATCCATGCTTTCATGTTGTTTACGCCAAATTCTGACCCAACCATCTGAATGTCGCAGCTGAAATTGAGACTCATCAGACCAGGCAACGTTTTTCCAATCTTCTATTGTCCAATTTTGGTGAGCCTGTGCCAATTGTAGCCTCAGTTTCCTGTTCTTAGCTGACAGGAGTGGCACCCGGTGTGGACTTCTGCTGTTGTAGACCATCTGCTTCAAGGTTTGAAGTGTTGTGCGTTCAGAAGTGGTATTCTGCATACCTTGGCTGTAACAAGTGGTTATTTGAGTTACTGTTGCCTTTCTATTATCTTGAACCAGTCTGCCCATTCTCCTCAGACTCATGACATCACCAAGGCATTTTCGTCCACACAACTGCCGCTCACTGGATATTTTCTCTTTTTCGGACCATTCTCTGTAAACCCTAGAGATGGTTGTGTCTGAAAATCCCAGTAGATCTGCAGTTTTTTAAATACTCAGACCAGCCCCTCTGGCACCAACAACCATGCCACGTTCAAAGTAATTTAAATCCCCTTTCTTCTCAATTCTGATGCTTGGTTTGAACTTCAGCAAGTCGTCTTCACCATGTCTAGATGCCTAAAACATTGAGTTGCTGCCTTGTGTTTGGCTGATTAGCGATTTGTGTTACCAAGCGATTGAACAGGTGTACCTAATAAAGTGGCCGGTGAGTGTATATGTCACAGGCATATATAAAATACATATAAGACGGTTATCGATCCACCCCGACTAACTACTTGATCTGTGTATTTCTTCTACCTCCCTTTTCCTTCCCGTCTTCTGCCCCCCATTTATTGGAAATTTAAATTTTAATGTACAGTTAAAGAAATGTTTCTGTGATCTTGATGTAATTGTTTATGTACTATAATTTCCCTGAATAATATAAATATATATATATGTAGAATTGATGTTCAAATTATATTTCTTACCATGTTTGTGTTTCACATTTTTTTACATTTTAAAACATGTTTTAGTGAATTTTCTGTTTTTCTTTTCAGTAGACCATGTGCTTTCTGATGATAATTTAGGATTATGTACCTGTATTTTGCAATAAAAATTAGTTTAATGTTTGTCAGATTTTACCATCTGTACTTTATACATAAAAATATCTAACAGCCCCCATAGCAATCTATCAGAATGTCTACGTAAAGTGCCTTACATGACTTTTTACAAGGCTTTCAGACCAAAGCCATAAGAATCCTTTTGAAAAGCCCATGATAACACATTTGAATGTATTCACAGTGAATTAAATGACATTAAACACCTTGATTTTGTGTAAAATTTAGATTGTCCTGCGCTCCATAGAAAGCCCAGAAAGTAAATTATCTGAACTGTCTGCTGTATTGCAGCATTTTGAAGAAAACCTAGGTTAGAGAATTTACTTTCTTGCTTCTCTATTGGACAATCACAATTTTTACACGAAAGCATTTGGTTTTTAAAGTCCCATCTAATAGCCTACACCTTGTATGGGGGCACACTTTTTGAGTAACCTTTCAAGGCATTGTTTTTAAAAACTAATTTTGGCCTTTTTCACATCACTGCCCATGCAACTTCTTTATTAAAGCTTTCAATCAGTTTGTATGTTAATGAATATTGTTATTTCCTGGTCTAAAAATATATTTTTTTAAAATATATTTTAAATCAAACTTTTAAACGTGAAACGCGTACAACTAAATATGAGCCCCAAACACCTCTTGCTTCCTAGTGAGGCCGAAAAGCAAGTTATGTAACCTGCAAATCAAATTGCTGGTATAGGCCATTTGAAGCATGTTTTAAAACCTATGTTACAGATTTACACAAAAACAAAAGGGTTTAATGTCCCTTTAAGTGTTAAATGTCAATCGCAAAATTAGTCAAAAAGACAGAAAATTGTTAATTGCATGCGTCATTAATTGATATTATTGGTGCAGATACCTGCATTCAACACATTAGCCGGTCAGAATCAATATTGAATCAATGGCTATCATGATTTACTTTAGCTTTACCTGCATCTCTTGTTTCTGTGACAATCCAAGCAAACCTCCCTTGAAAAGCACATGAAATGCTGTTCTATAGTTTCCCAGGTTATTCACTATATTTTATATCAAATACTTAGTTTAAGTGGTTTCACTTCAAGGGACAATTCTGTCAAAAGTGAAAATGAATTACATCTTTGGATAGAAAATAATAATAAAAAAATATATATATTTGGCAAAATGCTTGTGTTTAAGTGTTAACATTTTTCTCTGCATGCGCATGTAAAGCATACATTCTCAGGGCACCTGTATTTTAAATACTGCAGCGGCTCAGAGCACCAGTGGGGCTTGTATCATGTCAGCAATTATTTTAAATTCAGTCGTTACCACATGCCACAAGTACCTTAGGCTCTCTAAACAAGTGCTGTGTTTAAAATGCTAGTGCACGGAGCTCTCACACTTTAGCTTTTGCTAGAAGCATTTGTATATAGCATAAATGCTTCTATTCAAACTGAAATGCACCTGTAAACATTCCAACTTTTACATGGACGTTCTAATGGATTGGAATGGTTGTTAAATATTAGATATCCTTTAAAACTGCACAAAATTGACAGCTGCTTTTCACTGTTAAAGGGACGCAAAACCGGTTCCTTTTAAAATGAAAGGACCCTTAAACAAGACATTTCAACAATGCATAAAATGTTTCATTAATGCAAGAGAAACATTATTGCTATATACATTTATTATTTATTTTGCAGTCTTTTGTTGTAAAATACATTTGTAAAAATGTGTTTGTTTCACTTTCTCGTAGGGAGGCTTTGGTTAAAGGGACACGGAACCCAAAATTTTTCTTTTGTGATTCAGATAGAGCATGCGATTTTAAGCAACTTTCTAATTTACTCCTATTATCAAATGTTCTTCGTTCTCTTGCTATCTTTATTTGAAAAAGAAGGCATCTTGTTCAGATCTCTGGACAGCACTTTTTTATTGGTGGATTAATGTATCCACCAATCAGCAAGGACAACCCAGATTGTTCACCAAAAATGGTCCGGCATCTAAACTTACAATCTTGCATTTCAAATAAAGATACCAAGAGAATGAAGAAAATTTGATAATAGGAGTAAATTAGAAATGTGCTTAAAATTTCATGCTCTATCTGAGCCTCGATTTTAAGCAACTTTCTAATTTACTCCTATTATCATTTTTTCTTCATTCTCTTGGTATCTTTATTTGAAAGAGCAGGAATGAAAGCTTACGAGCCGGCCCATCTCTGGTTCAGCACCTGGGTAGTGCTTGCTGATTGGTGGCTAAATGCAGTCACCCATCAGGAAGTGCTTTTCAGGGTGCTGAACCAAAAATGGGTAAGCTTGCATTCCTGCTTTTTCAATAAAGATACAGAGAGACCAAAGAAAATTTGATAATAGGAGTAAATTAGAAAGTTGCTTAAAATTGCATGCTCTATTTGAATCATGAAGAAAAAAATGGGTTCAGTATTCCTTTAAATAGTTTGTGTGGTAGGGAATTAAAGGGAAAAGTAAACCTACAAAATAATGTTATATATTTCTGCAGAATTATATAACATTAGCTTAGCGCAAACTTTATCAAAAAATTGCAGAGATATTTTATTCCAAAATTCAATTTTCCTGAACTCTGCTCCTGGCTCTGAGTGGGTCTTTTTTTTTCATAAGCGGGCACGCTCTTTAGTCGCAGCGCACCCAATCCCGCCATTAAACTGAATGTAGCTCGCTGTGGTCTGGTAGTGGGAGCTAGCTACATTCAGTGACTAGACAGCGTGTCTGCAAATCGCTTATTTAAAAAAAAAAAAAAAAAAAACACCCGCTCAGTAGAGCCAGGAGCGGAGTTCAGGAAAACTTAATTTTGGAATAAAATATCTCCGCAATCCTTTGATTTATAAAGTTGGCGCTAACAAATGTTATATAATCCACTATGTGCAGAATTATATAACATTATTTTGTAGATTTACTGTCCCTTTAAGTAAATTGATACATAATAAATACAAATACAGGGAGTGCAGAATTATTAGGCAAATGAGTATTTTGACCACATCATCCTCTTTATGCATGTTGTCTTACTCCAAGCTGTATAGGCTCGAAAGCCTACTACCAATTAAGCATATTAGGTGATGTGCATCTCTGTAATGAGAAGGGGTGTGGTCTAATGACATCAACACCCTATATCAGGTGTGCATAATTATTAGGCAACTTCCTTTCCTTTGGCAAAATGGGTCAAAAGAAGGACTTGACAGGCTCAGAAAAGTCAAAAATAGTGAGATATCTTGCAGAGGGATGCAGCACTCTTAAAAATGCAAAGCTTCTGAAGCGTGATCATCGAACAATCAAGCGTTCCATTCAAAATAGTCAACAGGGTCGCAAGAAGCGTGTGGAAAAACCAAGGCGCAAAATAGCTGCCCATGAACTGAGAAAAGTCAAGCGTGCAGCTGCCAAGATGCCACTTGCCACCAGTTTGGCCATATTTCAGAGCTGCAACATCACTGGAGTGCCCAAAAGCACAAGGTGTGCAATACTCAGAGACATGGCCAAGGTAAGAAAGGCTGAAAGACGACCACCACTGAACAAGACACACAAGCTGAAACGTCAAGACTGGGCCAAGAAATATCTCAAGACTGATTTTTCTAAGGTTTTATGGACTGATGAAATGAGAGTGAGTCTTGATGGGCCAGATGGATGGGCCCGTGGCTGGATTGGTAAAGGGCAGAGAGCTCCAGTCCGACTCAGATGCCAGCAAGGTGGAGGTGGAGTACTGGTTTGGGCTGGTATCATCAAAGATGAGCTTGTGGGGCCTTTTCGGGTTGAGGATGGAGTCAAGCTCAACTCCCAGTCCTACTGCCAGTTTCTGGAAGACACCTTCTTCAAGCAGTGGTACAGGAAGAAGTCTGCATCCTTCAAGAAAAACATGATTTTCATGCAGGACAATGCTCCATCACACGCGTCCAAGTACTCCACAGCGTGGCTGGCAAGAAAGGGTATAAAAGAAGAAAATCTAATGACATGGCCTCCTTGTTCACCTGATCTGAACCCCATTGAGAACCTGTAGGTCCATCATCAAATATGAGATTTACAAGGAGGGAAAACAGTACACCTCTCTGAACAGTGTCTGGGAGGCTGTGGTTGCTGCTGCACGCAATGTTGATGGTGAACAGATCAAAACACTGACAGAATCCATGGATGGCAGGCTTTTGAGTGTCCTTGCAAAGAAAGGTGGCTATATTGGTCACTGATATGTTTTTGTTTTGTTTTTGAATGTCAGAAATGTATATTTGTGAATGTTGAGATGTTATATTGGTTTCACTGGTAAAAATAAATAATTGAAATGGGTATATATTTGTTTTTTTGTTAAGTTGCCTAATAATTATGCACAGTAATAGTCACCTGCACACACAGATATCCCCCTAAAATAGCTATAACTAAAAACAAACTAAAAACTACTTCCAAAACTATTCAGCTTTGATATTAATGAGTTTTTTGGGTTCATTGAGAACATGGTTGTTGTTCAATAATAAAATTAATCCTCAAAAATACAACTTGCCTAATAATTCTGCACTCCCTGTATATTGATTCAAAATTTTCTATTTCGAATATTGCATAATTCGAAAATTACATTTAAAGAGAGCATTACAAAAACTATTACAAATATATCAATTTCATTTTCTCAATTTTAAATATTGCATAATTCGATTTGAATTATGCAATATTCAAATTAAAGAAATTCTAATTGAATTTTACAGAGAAGAGAGCTTTAGAAATACTATTACATTAAACAAATGTTAGAATGTTGCATAAACATTCGAAATTCGAAACTAACAAATAAATGTGTTCTAGTTTGTTGCATTTTCCAAATGTTGCGAAAC
>NC_069499.1:586757705-586870937 GCF_027579735.1 Bombina bombina
ATTAGAGCATTTAACATTGTTCTCGTATTTAATATTAAACTTGTATATCCATTTAATCCTTCTTCATGCAAGACTATTTTAGCAGATTTAAATAGTTCTCTTTCATAAACGAGTTTACTGTCCTTTTAAACACATAGAAAAAAAGTAGCTTGTTTCATGACTTTAGTAAGTATTTTCAATTTGTCTGCTACCGTTTTGCTGACAAGAGCCTATAACCACATCATTGTGTCTAGGACTGGGCCACACGCCACAAACTCAGATTTATGAAATTGGAATTTAGTAAACAGTCATTCGAGTCTAATAACAAGTGATAGTGTAACTCAGGGACTACTAAAGAAATGTTTTATCAAGAAGGAAAAAAAAAGACAGCTGAAATCTAAGAAGCAACTGTCTCTTGGAACAAACAGATTAGAGTTAAGCTTTGTTGTGTGCACATCAGCAAGTGATTACAATCTAAACCCTTCCTGGATCAGAGAATATCACTAAGGGGTCAGTGAAGGCCGTCAGATCAGTGTGTGAATTGGAGAATGCATAAGACACACAAACAGTCATTACTCAGGTGACAATACAGGAGATCACTAACTGTATGCTGAGGAATCAAGGCAGTGAAAACATTATGGATTAGAAGCCGTGTAAATGATAAGATCTCCTCATATTGTTTCATCTTCTTTTATCTTGGGCTTTCTTTGATATGCAAGATGCAGACTGAAATATTTCCCAAATACTGGATCTGCTTCAGAATCCTTTACAGGGCAGCGATTCCCACTCTTCTGACTTGTCAATCAGTATTTTACTGAAGTGCTGCTAATGTCCTAATTAGGGTCTCGATAGGTAATGTAGGTTAAACAATTTATATGGAAATATTTACTCTGTTATTGCTGATATTGTTTAAAGAGGCTTGAAACGTAAACATTTTCCGCCATGATTCTGATAGAGCATACAATTTTAAACAACTTTCCAGTTTGCTTGTATCTAATCTGCTTAGTTCTCTTGGCATCCTTAATTAAAAGTATAGCTAGGTAGGCTAAGGAGGTGGGGGCTAGCTTCTGATTGGTGGCTGACCATATCTGCCTCTTGTCATTGGCTTACTGATGGCTGCTCCTTCAACGGAAGATACCAAAAGAATGATGCAAAATTGACAATAGAAGTAAATTGGAAAATTCCTTAAAATTGTATGTTCTATCTGAATCATGAAAGCATTTTTTGTGTTCCAAGTCCCTTTTAGTATTATATTGTGATCTTAGATGAGTTTTAAAAGAACCAAGGTCGCATAATTATTTATGCTAATTAATATGGGGGTGCTGTCTTACCAAACTATTGTCAACTCTATCCAGTCCCTTCCTGTAAACTGGAGACATCATAGCAGATTGATAATATCCAGCAGCACGTGCTTAAAGGGACAGTTTACTCAAAACAAATTATCTTCTTTAATTTGTTCCCAATGATCCAATTTACCTGCTGGAGTGTATTAAATTGTTTCCAAGTATTTCCATTGCCCTTATATTTGCATTTGAAATAGTTTTTTTAGCCTGTGGTATCCCCACCCATACTGAAAGTTTTTGGCCACAAGGCCAAGCTGCATTAACACAGCCAGTAGAAGAAATTACACTCCCAGTGGGTTATAGAAGAGATAAGGTAATAAAATGTTAATTTTCCATTGTTCTCTCCGAATATTGGTGATTGGTTTATGGACAGATATAAGATAAAGAAGCAGGAATATGTACACAATGTGATAAAGTAATGAGATCTGATTATACCTACAAGCCCAACCCATTTTATTAGGTTGTGGCTTCAAAACACAAAACCAGCTAATTCATATACACAAATAGACCTTTAAAAAGCAAATCTCATACATTGTATACTCTGCAGCTGGTAAAAAAAAAAGTAATTGGAAACACATTAAGGGAAAAACTATTTTATAGTATACTGTCCCTTTAAAGGGAAATTGTACACTAGATTTTGCTTTGCATAAATGTTTTGTAGCTGATCCATATAAATAGCCCACCTGGGGGTGTTTTTGTAAAAAATTATAGTTTTGCTTATTTTTAAATAACATTGTGCTGATTTTCAGACTCCTGCTTACTCCTATTTGTGTAATGGCTCTTTTCATATGTAGGTGTGTGTGTGTGTGGGGGGGGGGGCATCTGCTCCTCCTGCTTTCCCAGCCCATTTCAATGGGCATCCCAGCCTAACCTCACCAACAGTGCTAAATTGGGAGCTTCTAGGTACTTTTATATGCTGAACTCTGCTGCACACAAATGCACCAAGAATATCAAAATCAGATGGAGAAAGAAAGCTGGAAGAAAATAGGAGACAGTGGTGGTTCTAGAACATAATATTTAGTGGGGTTAACAAAAGTGTTAAAGACACAGAACACATAATATATGGAGTCTTTTGTAGCTCAATGGGCGAGCTACAGGTACATTAGGAGGTGCATAGCACCCCCATAAAACTGCCGCTGATGGGAGGCAACAGAGATGCTGGGAGTCTTGATAGAGGTGGGTATGGACGGAGGTTAGAGAATAAATGTGTGGAGTTGAACATCTGTTGAAAGTGGAATGGAGGAGTGTATGGCAGAAAGGACATTTTAGGTAAGGTAATGTAAGGGTGTGAGATAGGATGGATATTGGAGGCAAGATGAAAATATGAGGTAGGATTTATGTTGGAGGCAAGATAGAAACAAGAGGTAGGATGGAGAGGGGTGGCAAGATGGAGTCGTGAGGTTGGATGAAAATGGGAGGCAAGAAGGAGGTAGCAGGAGTGTATAAGGCTAAATGGTGGTGTGAGGTAGGATGGGTGTTGGAGGCAAGATGAAGGTGTGAGGTACAATGTAGGTGGGAGGGAAGATGGAGGTGTGAGGTAGGATAGAGACAAGAGGCAAAATGGAGGTAGGAGACAAGTTGGAGGTGTGAGGTAGGAGGAGTGTATAAGGCAAAATGGTGGTGTGACGTAGGAGTGTATAAAACAAATGGTGGTGTGAAGTAGGATGGATGTTGGAGGCAAATAAAGGCGTGAGGTAGGATGGAGGTGGGAGACAAGATGAAGGTATGAGGTAGGATGTAGGTCTGTAGTTGGGAAGCAAGATGGAGGAGTGAGGTAGGATGGAGAGGGGAGGCAAAATATAGACATGTGAGGTAGGTTGGAGAGGGGAGGCAAGATGGAGGTATAAGAGGAGGCAAGATGGAGGTGTATGGTAGGATGGAGAGGGGAGGCAAAATAGAAGTGTGAGGTAGAATTAAGGCAAGATGGAGGTATAAGAGAAGGCAAGATGGTGGCATGAGGTAGGATGCAGAGTGTAGGCAAGATGGAGACATAAGATAGGATGGAGGTGGGAGGCAAGATAAAGGTGTGAGGTATGTTGAAGCTGTGGGACAGGATGGATGTGAAGGCTAAGTAAAGAAGGGAGAAAAGATGACAGTAGAATACAGTACTGAGGTGGGATGCTGGATGAATATTAGGAGTTAATAGCAATGGAAATCAGTATTGTGATTGGATGGAAGAATGTGGTTAGGCTTCATAAACAAGGGATATTATGTTTGAGCATCATATAAACGTAAAGTCTAATGTAAAAATAAAATGCTCTACTTTGTTAAAGCATTTTTAAACCAATTCCTGCAAATAAGTTAAAGGGACAGTCTAGTCAAAATTAAACTTTCATGATTCAGATAGGGCATGACATTTTAAACAACTTTCCAATTTACTTTTATCATCAAATTTGCTTTATTCTCTTGGTATTCTTAGTTGAAAGCTAAACCTAGGTAGACTCATATGCTAATTTCTAAGCCCTTAAAGGCTGCCTCTAATATAAGTGCATTTTCACAGTATTTCACAGCTAGAGGGTGTTATTTCATGTGTGCAATATTGATAAACATTGTGCTCATGTCTGTGGAGTTACCTAGGAGTCAGCACTGATTGGCTAAACAAAATTGGCTAATGCATGTCTGCAAAAAGAACTGAAATAATGGGGTAGTCTGCATAGGCTTAGATACAAGGTAATTACAGAGCTAAAAAGTATATAAAGTATATATTAATATAAGCGTGCTGGTTATGAAAAACTGGGGAATTGGTAATAAAGGGATTATCTATCTTTTTAAACAATAAAAATTCTGGTGTAGACTGTCCCTTTAATTGTGCTCATGTAAGAGTATACAGGTATACCAAACACTGGCCAGATCTTCATGTGGGTCAGAATGAGGTTGTTCCAGGAGGGTAAGTTTTGACTTCATGTATAATTCTTTTGGAAGCATTAAATGTGTAGTAAATGAAGGTAATTTGTTTACAAATAAAATGCTCTAATGAAACAGAGTATTATGTTCTTACAGTAGAATATTCTATTAACACTGCATGGAAAGCATATAAAATGGCAGTGTAACGAATACAGACATTGTCAATGGGTCTTGTCTGTCTAATTTGGTGAAAACAGAACCGTAGACATATTAGGGAAATAATGTAATAAATGAAGTACAGTTTTACATCAATCAGATAGATCATCCGAAAAGGGCACCACAGATGTGAATATTTCCTGGGCAAATCAAAGCTCAGCATCAGATTGTTTGTCAGTCACTGACTGTGCTAATTTAGCAATGTGCCTTTGTTTTGCTAAATAATTATGAAGCTGTCATTAGTCAGAGTTAAGCAGCAGTCATTGGTATGTTAGTGTATATGACTGTAAACCATACAATTTACATTAGCAAAGTTCCTATACAAGTAAATATTATATAAAAAAGAATGTTTTGCTGTGCTATCACACAGAGCCTATGCAAGCCACTATTCCAGAGAGGGCACTGTGAGTTGTTTGACCCAGGCATCATGTCTGGTAATTCTCTCATTCCTCCTGGGCTCATGCAAGGGATATCCCTGAAATCTTGGCCTGTTACTGGCCACCCCTGTCTTAAACCGACCTTCTTAAACTCCCATCTGCCACACAGCCCCATAGGATACTGCATCTACATATCAGAGCTGTGAAAGTGTATATCAGTCTTAGAGATCCGAGTCATGAAAGGAGCTGATAGGGTTTTTGCCTCTGTACCCATAACCCTTAACCTGCCAAGCAAAACTGTGCAAATTTGAAGTTATTGATACTACATGCAAGTGGAGACTGAATGGCACCTAAACAGCTGGGATACCCCATGCTAGACCCTCAGAGCAAGTTAAAGAAAGTATAACAAGCCATGCAGCATGTGACGTCAGAGTGCAACTGAATTCCAGGGATCCCTGCCAAATGACAGCTGCAGACAAGCCCTCTTCAGGCTGTGGGGACAGATGCAAATCAGCTTAATTGAGATAAGCAAGGCTATCATGGCTGCTTGTAATTAGTGAAATGAGGATACGATCCCTGAGTGTGTTAGAAATGTTCACATTGGAGGAATAGCAGATATTCCAGTTTCCATAACAACTGGTACCTTTTCCCAGCTCAGCCATCTATAGCTTACAATTTGGGATCTTTTTTGCCCTATTGGAGGCTTCAGATTAAAAGCTGACATAAAGGCGACTATCATTGTGCGCTTATGTACTGACCCTTGGTACATGTAACAGCAAGCCCTGACCTGCGCACATTTATCAGCTTGTCTTTATATTAATGCTCAGATCATACTACAGGACCCGGGACTACTTATATCATTCCTAAGAGCCAGCTTACAAGATGTTAACCCATCACCTGCCATTAGCTGACATCTGCAGTTGTTAGAGAGGTGCCAAGCTAAATTAAGATTAGAATAATACTGATTTTAGAAAGAGAAAGCAAATTGCCCTAAGGGTTGTAATTGAGAACCCCCAGGGTCCTGTAAATTGCCATCTTCATTTGAAATCCCTATGACTGTCACTTTGATCCCAAAGTGCAAAGAAAACCGACAGCTCTTAAAGGCATTTAATCTTGTTTATTGTGCAAATCCTGTGCTGTTTATTTACCTTGCAAAAGGGGGCCATCCCCAGTATCAGAGGTGGGGGAAGTGAGCTTGTTTAGATAAGGATATGCCCCTGGGCTAGGGCTTTGGTAGGGCAGCTATGACATGGGAATTATACAGTTTGGGGACCAGCACATAGAGCTGATGCAGTGATGGTATATGCAGATAGGTGCTATATGCCTGGGGAAGAAAATTACATTGTGAGTAAATGGGGATATCTAAATTAAAGTATTATTATTTTTTAACTGATATTCCTGCCATGAACAAAACTAGTTTATTTAACTGCTGGTGAAAGATTTCTGTGCACCAGTCCTTATCTGCCAGTTACTGGGGACCAGAGGTACGAAATTCCTGATAGTTTTAATATCAGGTTAAACAAACAACTTTTACATGCAAAAAAATATTATTTTATAGATGTAACTAATTGATTTATTTATTTAGCCTACTTTCCCTGCAATATACATTTTCCCTACATCTTGTAGATTTAGATGTCAGACCCTACAAAGCGATTGCTTGATCAGTGAAGAAGTTTATTTATATCTTATTGGCTGCATCAAATGATAATGTTAATACACTCACGTCATTTTCTAGGGTGTGTGTGACTGTGAAACAATGTGAATTGTAATAGTATTACATGCTTTTAATACATATACTATGTAGCAGAGCTTTTGCAGTGTTTATATAAAACATTTTTTTTAAATGTGTATATATGTTTGTGTGTGTGTGTATGCGTGTATATATATTAGAGTTGTGCAGCCAAGACATTTTCGGTTCATCTGAAATTGTTGAACTGAATATTCTGCAAAAAAATTTCCCCAAATATTCGTTGGCTGCACTTTTTGGTATTAGTTTAATATAAAATTTGTATAAATAAAACTGATGTAAATATTCAAAGCTACAGGTGAAAGTTCACCTGTACTAGATTATAATACCTTAATGAGCTCTGGAGAGCGCGCTAACAGCAAGCTTAATGCTTACTTTAGTGCAGGTCCTGAGAGCTCAGCACTCTAACCCTCCTGTTAGCATGGCCGGGGCTCTGGCAAAAAGAGGATCGCGTTAAGGTAAGTATTAACCCCTTAAATAATTAATGGCAAATAATTAATACTGATGATGGGCGTCAGTATTTTTTAGATTATAATTTTCTCTGGTGCGTTCATTCAGATATTTATTTTGTTAAAATGAAAATAAATATCTGATTTTTGTCACAAATGCACATCTCATTATATATATATATATATATATATATATATATATATATATATATATATATATATATACAGTATGTATAAAGTAAGTTAAAGCTATTTAAATTGCAAACCAGAAATGCATGCTTGGGCAAAAGTAATCGCCATGGACAGATAACTTATTGGCTGATGAGGACAATACCTAGAACTCAATTGGTAGACAGAGACATGTCTCCACAAGCACAAAAAGATTAAGTAGATTAAAAAAAAAGTAATACTTTTTAAAACACTCTTTTAGATGCAACAAAGAAGAAATGATTTAAATATCCCTTTAAGGGGGATTGTTTGTATACCCTGCACTGGGCTAGTAGGGAGGAAGGGATTTCTGTATTGGGAGGGGGTAGGGGCACAGCTTATGGATGCTCTTTTTCCTGCTGGACTTTGTCCCAGGGAGGATTTTCTCTAATTGATTTTCTGCCACTTGATGTCTTTTGTTGTTCCTGCCCCCTGAGCGGATAAAAGCCCATTCCCCCTGGTTTTCAGTCTCTTTCGCTGCCTGAATTACAATGGATAAAACAGGATTACAATGAGCTGATCCTATTAACCTCACCCAATCCCCAGTCCCTGTCACTCCACTGAGAAACCTCAAACTCACTTATGCTACTCTAAGGCAGCCTGAGAGAGAGAGTGGCTTGCTGCACGCCTGCACTAAGGCTACATTAGGCCTAACAAAATACTGTATAAAATCAACCAGGATCAGAATCTGTTACTGCGGCTGGATCTAAGAATGGATCCCATCAATATAAGTATACGTTACACACATACAATAGTTGTTTTTCCTCTTTATATCACCTTCAATGGCACAAGGTTTAAATATGCCGTCCATACTGGTAAAATGCTGGCTGGTTGGCAGCACTAGTAGAGTTACTCCATTTGTTGAAAAAAATACTGGTGATTGTTGTTAGCCATGAAATAAATGACTAGTCAGAACATAAGTGACAAATGTACTATCCTCTTAGTTTTATATAGTAAAAAGTCAAGTGTATTACTTGCCCAGCCCTGGTTGTTAGCACAATTACCAGGAAACACATCTATAATTATTTTTACCGTTTGATAAAGGCTTTCAAACTGGTTTCTCTGAAACGTAGTCCCATCTATAACAGAACCTTCATTTCCATATTCATTCTTTTAAAGGGACACTCAAGTCAAAATTAAACTTTCATGAATCAGATAGAGCATGCAATTTTAAACAGCTTTCCTATTTACTTCCATTAACAAAATGTGCACAGTTTTTTTATTTGCCCTTTTTGAGTCACCAGCTCCTACTGAGCATGTGCAAGAATTAACAGAATATACACGTATATGCATTTGTGATTGGCTGATGACTGTCACATGATACAGGAGTGGAAATACATCCTGAAATGTGTCAGAATGTGTCAGAAAAGAAGTTCAGACTAAGTGCTATTGTAGCGTCTACTATATTTTCTTGTCCTATAAGATGACAATGGGCTGACAGTATGACAACCCTACCCTTCAATGACCAATAACCTCTGGGCATTTTAATAATAATTGGAAATTCAATAACTGAACATGCATTGGAAGTTTGGAGACTGTTAAAAACATACTAAAAGTTGTATATCCTACAGATGTTGCATGGCGTATGGCAAAGCTATTCAATGGACATTCAACACAACACTTAACTCCCAATAAAGGGCTAGATTACAAAAAAAGTAGCATTAAAAAAAATAAATTAAAAAAAAATGCACTAGGCAGTTTCAAGGGGTTAAAAGCAGCGGGCGTTAGAAAAAAAACGCCACTGAAAAGTATCTTTACATTGCGGTCTATGGGAACTGTGTGTTCTTGTAAATATGTATGTATATGAATATATGTATAACGATTTAATCTGTAGAACAGAATACATGGAGCGCACAAGAAGATCTAAGTGCAGTATTAAAAACACATTTTATGTACACTCACAAAAGAACCCTCAAACATGAGGTATGTTGTTGCAATCGATAATCACTCTGTCCCTTTAAAAGCGTCCAGCCAAGGTAACACACTCGGCCCTTTTATTTGTCAGGCTTATTCCTTGCTGTAGTGGTGTGGTCCTTTTAGGGCATATCCAGCATAGACAGGCGAACGCCTAACGCACGTTTCACCTGGGCTTTTTTTTTTTAATATGTGTATATACATAGATTAATACATGAATATATATGTGTATATAATCATTGTTTTACACGGGGATCTTCCAATCTCTGGAAACCACAGAGAAAATGGACAACAAGCATAATGTAAACCAGGGGTGCCCAATAGGTAGATTGGGATCTACCAGTAGATCCCGAAGGCGCTGCTAATAGATTGCGGCCAATGTGATCAAAATTATGTGGTCATGTTACAAGATCTCAACACTGGGGAGTGAGTAGAGTATGGTTGCTAGGGTTACCACTTTATCTACCACAGTGTGTGAAGGGGCCGTTCATTAAACAGTCTGATGGTCGGACACGAAAAGTGCTACAGGATTGGACCTTGAGGGACATCGATTTCAACCAATCAATGTAGATGATTTTTGAATGACAACACAATTGGCCTATCAAAAGCATGGTAGAGTCAGTACTCTCCCAATGAATATGGCGGTATAGTATAGTTAGGAGTGTAAGCGTCAATAGATAGAAAAAGTAAAGGCGGAGGTTGCTGTGCTATGCTAAAGGAACAAGTCTGATTGACATCTGGCAAATTAACGTGTTGACCCGGTAAGAAATGGTCTGCATGGCGTGCTATTGAAAGTTATTTGTGTAAGCCTCACTGGGTCATATAAGGCCAAGCCGCGGCGCAAAGTAAATAGGTCATTGGCAGTAATTTAAATGCAGTATTTTGTAGCATGGCACAAGGGGTTACTCCTATTAACCCAGAATTAAAGTCAGTGCTACTTTTGTCATCAGGATTAATCTGTTGTATGTTTATGCTTTTGCACATCCATGTGTTGCTAAATCATGCAACCTTAAAGGGATATGAAGCACAAGTTTTTTTTTTTTTTAATGATTCAGATATAGCACATGACATTTTAAACAAGCAGGAATGTAAGCTTAGGAGCGGGCACATTTTTAGTGGGTAGATCTCGTTGAGCTGGTCATTTGAAAAGTAGATCCCAACACAAAAAAGCGTGGGCACCCCTGGTGTAAACCATAATTCAAAATGGCACACTAAATGGAAAGTACTTACAAATTCTTTAATAACTACAGTTCCACAATTGAGTAGCTCTGTACAGCTCAACGCGTTTCAATGGTCGATGCCAGTAGCTATACTTGGAAACATTATTGCTCCTGATACAGATGTCTGTGACTGTTGAAATGCATTGAGCCACTTGACTGCTGAGCAGAACTATATGAGGGGCACGATCCGATATAGATCATAGTTTGTGGCGCAAGCGAGGGAACCCCCGCCGCCCGTAGTTTCAGCTCGCAACTCGAGCTATCCCATATACGGCGCCATCAGATGCTAAAGTGCAGTAAGTCTGACAAACCAGCGATGTCCAGAAATCTGCGTAAGTACAAATTTCTGGAGTTGCCAGTGACTTACGGCACTTTAGAAACTGCCGGCGCCTTCAAAACCTGACTAAGTTATTAAATCACCCGTACTGTCTAACACGCCTCCTAAACATAGCCCGACACGTATACCCCTCTATCTGCAATCCCCCCTCACTCTCCTAATAATAAATGTATTAACCCCTAAACCGCCGCTCCCGGACCCCGCCGCACCTAATAAAGTTATTAACCCCAAATCGCCGCTCCCGGACCCCGCCGCACCTAATAAAGTTATTAACCCTTAACCGCCGCTCCCGGTCCCCGCCACCACCTACATTAACTACCCCCTAATGTGAGCCCCTTACACCGCCGCCACCTACATTACCTACCCCCTAATGTGAGCTCCTACCCCGCCGCCAGCTACATTAACTACCCCCTGTGAGCTCCTACCTCGCCGCCAGCTATATTAAAATTATTAACCCCTAATTTAATCCCCCTACACCGCCGCCAGCTATATTAAATTAATTAACCCCTAAAATACTAAACTATCCCTACCACTAAACCTAAGTCTAATCCTACAAATAGCCCTGAAAAGGGCGTTTTGCGTGGCCTTACCCCAAAGTAAACAGCTCTATTGCCAGCCCTTAAAAGGGCTTTTTGCGGGGCTTTGCCCCAAAGTAACCAGCTCTTTTACCAGCCCTTAAAAGGGCTTTTGGCGGGGCATTGTCACAAAGAAATCAGCTCTTTTGCCTATAATCTAAATCCCCCTATACCGCCGCCACCTATAATAAATGTATTACCCCCTAATCTAATCCCTCTACACCGCCGCCACCTATATTAAAATTATTAAATCCTAATCTAATCCCCCTACACTGCCGCCACCTATATTAAATAGATTAACCCCTAATCTGACCCCCTACACTGCAGCCACCTATATTAACTATATTAACTCTAATTATATTAGGGTTAATATAGTTATTATATTATATATATATTAAGTATAATAACCCTATCTAACTCTAACACCCCTAACTAAATTCTTATTAAAATAAATCTAAATAATATTAATATTATTAATTAAAATATTCCTATTTAAATCTAAATACTTACCTATAAAATAAACCCTAAGATAGCTACAATGTAATTAATAATTACATTGTAGCTATTTTAGGGTTTATATTTATTTTACAGGTAACTTGGTATTTATTTTAACTAGGTACAATAGCTATTAAATAGTTAATAACTATTTAATAGCTACCTTGTTAAAATAATTACCAATTTACCTGTAAAATAAATCCTAACCTAAATTACAAATACACCTACACTATCAATAAATTAAATAAACTACAAATATCTAAACTAAAATACAATTAAATAAACTAAACTAAATTACAAAAACAAACAAACACTAAATTACAAAAAATAAAAAAAGATTACAAGAATTTTAAGCTAATTACACCTATTCTAAGCCCCCTAATAAAATAACAAAGCCCCCCAAAATAAAAAAAATTCCCTACCCTAATCTAAATTAAAAAAGTTAACAGCTCTATTACCTTACCAGCCCTTAAAAGGGCTTTTTGCGGGGCATGCCCCAAAGAAATCAGCTCTTTTGCCTGTAAAAAAAAACACAATACCACCCCCCAACATTACAATTCACCACCCACACACCCCTATTCTAAACCCACCCAAACCCTCCTTAAAAAACCTAACACTACCCCCCTGAAGATCTCCCTACCTTGTCTTCACCCAGCCGGGCCGAACTCTTCATCCGATCCGGGCGATGTCTTCAATCAAGCGGCAGAGAAGAAGTCTTCCATCCGGTCTATGTCTTCATCCAAGCGGCAAAGAAGAAGTCTTCCATCCGGGCGATGTCTTCAATCAAGCGGCATCTTCAATCTTCTTTCTTCGCTCCTCCGACGTGGAACATTCATCCAGCAGATGGCGTCCGTCGAATTCCGATTGGCTGATAGGATTCTATCAGCCAATCGGAATTAAGGTAGGAAAAATCTGATTGGCTGATTGAATCAAGTTCAATTAAAGATTCAAGTTCAATCCGATTGGCAGATTGGTTCACGGAGGTGTTCTAGTTTGAACCAGAAAGAAACAACCTCTGAATCAGTCAAAGGTACTGAACCTTCTGAATCTAAAATTTTGCCTTCTGATAGAACCTCCATACACTCCAACTCAGCTCCCTGGGAGGGTACCTCCGAGATTGCCACCATAGTATCAGAAACCTCATTTACTACGTGGTTGTCCTTCCTCTTACGCTTGCCTTGAAGTATAGGAAAAGCAGACAACGCATCAGAAATTGTGAAAGACATAACTGTAGCTATGTCTTTTAAGGTAATTCCAGCAATCACTGGTGTAGTACAGGGCACTGCTTGAGCGGGCGTTAAATCTTGGGAAGCTTGGGGAGAAAGCTGCGGCATACTCTGACTCTCAGCATTAGACTCCTGAGAAGCATCCGCCTTAGAAAAATTTTGCTCATGAAAAATCTTTTCTTTATAACTCAAGGCCCTTTCAATACATGACGGGCAGAAAGGGATTGGTGGTTCCACATTAGCATCCAAACACATGGAGCAGGTAACATTCTGCACAGCTGCAATGTCCATTATCTTTTTTTTTTTTTTTAGAAACAAAAAATACAGTTACTGTCTCTTTAAAAAAAACGTTTTAAAGCTAGAGGAAAAAATTATGCAACAGGACAAACAAAAAGTTATACAGATTACTAATTGAAATAACTTTAAATAAAAAATGATACTGTGCCTTTAAGAAATAAACATAAATAAACAGAAATTGCTTATAAACGTTCCGACTAATATAAGCAAAAAATAAACAGATCAAACGCCTCAGCAGCTCTGCTGAGGCGCCTACCTGACCACTCTCTGCAAAAAAAACCCAGAGGAATAGAAGCCAACGATCCCAGCGCTAACAACCGCTTGCTTTCAGACCATGCGGTTCTAGCGCGACCTGAATTTCCCTGCCGTCTTGAAGAGTCACTTCCACAGAGAAACCGGAAGCTCCTGACACAAACTAAATGCGCAGCATACCCCAGACGCGCGAAAAACATAGCCCCGCCCATCGTGGGTGTTATACTTAATACAGCCCGACAAGTGAATTAAACACAAGAAAAATAAGCAGCTTTCTCCTAGCCCCAGTGCCTCTACTAGGCTGTCAAAAATTACCCTCCAAATAAAAGGAGCCAGGTTCCATAAGTAAAGGTCTCACTGCAGAGCCTTTTACAATAAACCTTAAAGAAAAACACAAGTGCCCACTTTGCTCTGAGAGATAAAACTCCCCAGAAAAATAAAGCAGCACTTACCTTAATGCTGTCCGACAGATGTAAGAGGTCCTCTCCCTCCTATGGCCCTGTTGAAAAATGATAAAGCCTAAGTTAAACTTGTTTAGGCTATCAGAGTAAGGGCAGCATCAATGTATGGGAGGCACAGTGAGAATTATGTCCCACCAGTTCCCATTGCTTTAAAGCCACCAGAAGCTCTACTGTAGAAACTGATATGGAATATGGCTACACCCTAGAGCAAAGCAGCACACGCTGGCACTACTTTAAAAAATAATAAACTCTTGATTAAAGAATCTAATCTAACACCTCACTTTACCTCTTCCTATCACTAACGCAGGCAAAGAGAATGACTGGAGTGGGAGGGAAGGGAGGAGCTATATATAGCAGCTCTGCTGTGGTGCTCTTTGCCTCCTCCTGCTGACCAGGAGGTGAAATCCCACAAGTAAGGATGAAATCCGTGGACCCATTGTGTCTTTAAAAAGAAGTGTATTTCTATAACAGTGTTGGTTATGCAAAACTGGGGAATGGGTAATAAAGGGATTATCTTTCTTTTTAAACAACAAAAATTATGGTGTTGACTGTCCCTTTAAGTGGAAAAAGCCATTTTAAAAATTCAAATTAATTTATTTATCAGATGAGTATATTTATTTTTCTAACCCCGTTATTTTCTAGTGACATTTTTGCAGCAAGGATGAAGTTGAAGCACACACCACTCTGAGTAACAATCCTGCATGTCACATTATTTTGTCTCCTTTGTCACATGATTTGTTTTTTCGCATGGATAATTTTGATGCCATGCACAAATGTCAGTGTTGCAGGTAATTTGTCTTGTTCTGAGATAAGTATCATTGTATGTAATTTTACCCACCAATCTGCACATATGTTTCATACATCATACTTCTTGTTATATATGTTGGCATCTGGAATATTTACTTTGTATCTCCAGATGTAAATATTTTTTCATTTTACTTATATTTATATTATTTTATTTGGCAGGGTGACTAAATCTGTATGATGAATGATATTGCTGTTCATTCTCTCACAGCAGATATTTTTATTGTTACCTGTTTATCTATTTGTATATTTAGTTTAATAGTTTTTGTATAGCATATATTATCTGCTTTTCTCCTTTTTAACTCCTTTTTTGGGTTGAAGTAGTCCACGTTCAGTCTCTGTCTGGAAGGTTTTTTACAGAGCCTGATGTAGGTGTTTTATCTGAAAGTGAGAAGTTCAAGATACCTCACTTATTTTCTGAAGTGGAAGAGTTTGATCCTGCAGGATATAGGCATGTGTAAGGGCTCATTTCCATTGACCTGTCAATGCAGCAGCATGTTATTAAGATTGTTAAAGATCACTCCATATTCATGAGCTATTGGTGATTGGCATATACATCTAAGAAAAGACATGAGTTTCCTATTTTTCCTACCTTGCAAAAGTTATTTCAGGCTGAATGGAGAAACGCTGATAAGGATTATTGATATAATTTATTTGTAAAGCACCACCAAATTATGTAGCACTAAAACATTTACTAGTTCCATTATAAACATTTTCAATTCTATGGACCACACATTTTGTTGCTAACTAAATGGATCTCCCAACTTAGACTGATCCAGTAATAACAAGATTTGGTTTCCTAAAAAAGATATTTTTTTCTGTGGTGTATTTTGGTACATTTCATAATTCAATGGATAAGACAACTCTCAAAAGATCCTTCATGCTTCAAGGAGTGTTATACCATTCCATGTTGGCTATGCCCAAAGTCTCAGAATCCTGCTAAGCCAACCTTGAAGGAGATCTCCTGTCATGCATGCCCAGGTCTGGCCAGGGCCGGCTCAAGAAATTGTGCTCCCAGGGTCCGAGAATGCAATGATGCCCCCCCCCCCCCCGTAGTAACATTACTGATTAGTATATCAACCTACTAGCCTGGCTGCTGATCTTACTAAGCCTGCCTGCCTACTTGCATGCAATCAATGCGTATGCACAATTGTCCAGTAAGTGGAAATGAAGTTAAGTCATAGGTGCACTTGTTCCACCTTGAATGTCACCTCTGACCGTTTCTGTGTCATAGTTTGGGTCTGACAGTGACTAAGTCACTGAAGTGCTACACCTTGTCAAGTGATGCCTGGGTCCCTTGGACCCACTTGGTCCCATGGTTGAGCCGGCCCTCGGTCTGGCCAATAGTAACATACCTGTTATTGCTTTTGGGGGTGTGCAACCTCCATTGCAGATGCATTGATGCTGAATGTGATCAGAATAGGAAATTTAATTGAGTTCAGAATGATTCCACTAATTAATCATCTTGTCTTCAGTGTGAAAATATTTGATCCCCAACTGTTTTGCAATAAGCTATGCAGTTGATCACAATCTATAGTTTGATAATTATCCATATGTTAACGGATGCAGATTAACCCTTTTTTTTAATAGTTTTGAATTTTGAACAGGTATTAAACTGTATAAGGAGAAATAATCGTCCTAAAATATCAATGTAGCTACTCTATGTATATTTATGCTTCTAAAGTGAGAGTAGACTAAAATCTTTAGCGATCAAGTAGAATGGAAACCACTTTTTCAGTATTAGAATAGCTAAGGTTTATAACATAGAAATAAACATTCTATAATACCCAAGTATATCCATAAATGGTCCTTCATGACATAAGGGAAGACCACTTGTAAATCCCTTGTGTACTAGATCTGCCAAGTGTGAAAAAAAAGTTGTGTATGCAGAAAAATCAAAGCACTTTGACACACACACATATATGTAAATGATAAAGGTTCATTTAAAATGAGGCTCTGTATCTGCATACGAGTTGAAGGCACACTGCTTGCCGCAACTTATTGGAAGGTTCTCCTGTACCAGGATTAGCCTGAATCAGCAGGACTTTTTCCAGACCATGAGAGGGTTTGCCTTTCCCGCCCATCAAGCTGAGCAGAAAAGGTAGAGCATTAGGCGAAATCGGGCTTTAGATCAGCTCTACAAGTCCCACAGTTGCTTGTCTACAAGCTCCCACTAAGTAGGCATCCACCAGAAGATGCAATAAATCCCCCCCCCCCCCCCCCCATCTCGGGATGACTGGCTGCATACCCCGACTGGCTCATACTTTATTGAGGAAAAAGTAAATGCATATACAAGACAAATTGAGGGTAACGTAACAAATATTCAAGGCATATCTGAGTAAGTTTGTACATTTGTGTGAACAATCCTCAATTTTTAAAAAAAAAAACATGAGCATTATGTTTCAAAAAGAAACCGGACATATGCATTTAAGGAATACATCAAGGAGCAATATGAACAAGAAAAACAAGGATACACTCATAGACAA
This sequence comes from Bombina bombina, assembly GCF_027579735.1. Taxonomy (NCBI): domain Eukaryota; kingdom Metazoa; phylum Chordata; class Amphibia; order Anura; family Bombinatoridae; genus Bombina; species Bombina bombina. Next base: position 586,774,935 of record NC_069499.1, read on the forward strand.
AAAGCATGGTAAGCAGTATCCATAAAGCAGCAAAACAAGTTTTATTATGTATGGGTGGTATGATGAAATATGTAAATATGAATTATTGGGTTTAAAACATTAAACTCAACTTGTAAGTGATGCTGATCAGTCTTGCTGAGCTAGGTAGGTAAAATAAGGTCACCACTATGATAAAATGTAAGAGTTACTATTAAGAGAGTAGTAAGGGATGCTGTATAGGCGAGATAAACCGCATAGGTAGTCCTAATCTAGGAGGCTTATTATGTGGTGGGGGGAGGTGGTTACATAAGTGTGGTAGGTAGCAGATACTAAACAAATTGTGCCTCCACTCAAAAACAAGGCAACCTGTTGCAACATGACTCAGAGTAAACAAGCTTCAACACTGCAAAGCAACATGTCCATGTATAAAGTCTCATGAGCATATGAGTTACCAAGGGAAAAGTAGAAATAAGCAGATTACATATTGGACTGAGTTTATACCTGGTACAGTGGAGCCCTAAGTTCTATGCTCTCAGAGCCGACATGGTTTATGTAGCTCATTTAAGATGTTGTGAATAATTAGACCATAAATATTAGCAGTAATGCAGGTTCCGCCTGCGCTAGAAGCATGTCAGAGGCTTTGAAGTAAAGCTATGCGTCACAGTATGTCGATGGCCACAACATCAGGTTATGAATTTTGCACACCATGTCACACACTAAAAACACAGAATAACAATAAGATTTAACCTTAAGAACAGACAATATATTAAAAAAACAAATGCAGTGTTAATAGAAGCACAACTAATTGCGTCCGCTACAAACCTTCAAGTTACAAGTTCGTGTATAACGGTAGAAATAGGCTTAATTATTTTAGGGATTTGTATAACTCGTCTGTATACTGTTCAGCCACATTTATGTCATAAGTGTCTCCTGACGGTCTAGGGTAGTTTAATGTAGGATCTACACATATATAGATAAAAGTTAACTTACTATATGGTCTTGTATGTCTGCTCTGGCCGCAAGCAGTCTGTTATAATGAGCAGAAGAATGATGACATATGGCTACATATAAAAAAAAAACACTCCAGGTATAGGTAACAGACAAGCACATATAAAAATTAGCAGGTTATCTAAGTCAAGAGAAATACTACAAAACATACTTTATGCTGGGCTGTGTGATTTTAGCTGTAGAGATTTCCTTTAAACAAAACCCTTATTTAACTGATATCCTTCATAGTAGAAGACCATCAAGTAGAGACTGTCCGTTCCTTATGGGTCTGCTGAGGTGAAGCGGTAATACACTATAAATGGAGAAGACCAGAGGCAAAAGAGGTAAAGCACTGTCCATCTCCATGGAGTCTGACCGCTGTTTCTTCAATTCGTGTAGCTGCTCAGAAGTATGATCCTCCAATATGACACTAAGGCATTGCGGTGTGGCTGATGGAGAAGTGCGCACTTGTCGGGTTAAGTAACCATCTGTCCCTGGCGGCTCGTCTGTATGATGGTATTCAGTATTCGGTATAGGGGACCATTCTGTATTCAACTAATGGGTAGTTGTGGAAGATATTGAGGGTAAATGCACAGACCTGAGATCGCTTTCTAGCTGGAGGAATTGTTGTGTAGTTAGCTTCAGAATAGCTTGTTCCCCCATGTTGCGACTGCTTCCATGCTGTCTATCTATAATATTCTGAACTTAAGGACTGTCTCTCTAACAATCCTGCTCTGAAATGTCCTTGTGTTAGTTGAAAGGACAGCATATTTCTCTGCAGTCTAAGATCCCTATATTCAAGCCTTTTTCAGAGAAGTTTATTGTGGTAGGTTAAGTCTAAATTGCGTCTTGATTGCCAAGTGTTTATGAACATGTATGACAGAGAGGAACAGTTGGCTTTATCTGCCTACACACCAGAGGGCAATATATTAGAGATCCCTTGTATAAGGGCTGTGTCTAGCTTAATGTCCTTCTGTGTTGTACAGTCACTGCTCTGACATTGTTTCCAGACTAGCGCAGGAGTTTTGTGCTGAGTGTCTGGGCCCAATATGGAGATTTGCTTGGTCCTGCAGCATTTGCTGGGTGATTTAGGGCAAATATGTGGCTTATACACTATATTTAGTATAACGAAGCTCAGGAGCTCTATGAAAACGCGTCCATTGCAATAGGTAGTTGGCTCCGCCCCCCAACTAACTGTGAGTCCCTTAGTTGGTTTATGGGAGCTGCATTATCCACCACTTCTGCCTCAGAGACATCCCCCTACATATCTATGGGCTTAGTGAGACAGCAGGCGATCAGATCGGTCAATGATCTTGTGCTCAAAGTCTTTCAAGAGGACTTGTATAACTGTATATAATTCCTCCATGTGCACAGCCATAATGAAACTGCATGACCCAGATTACTGGGGGGTTGTTAAGATCTCTTCATTTGAGGCTGCAGCCTAGAGTTTTAATGGTCCAGATACAGGCTGAGAAGTCATTAACACAGCAAGACTTATATCAGTATCTTGAGTAAAATATAAGGCATCCAGAGATATCAATAACAAGTTTAGATGCTGTAATTTCCACCATATAATTGGAGAAACGGCAAAACCCCAGACGTAGGTTTTGGCCTATTGTGGGCCTCATCAGTGAGGTGCAGCCATATCCCTCTAGGCACACTGAGCAATGGGTCCACGTCTGGATTCCCGCAATACACTTAGGGAGACTTCCTTAAGTGTCATAATTAGCATAAATAAAAAGAGAGAAGCGCTCAACCTGGGAACGAACAATAGCATAATAGATTGTTCTATGGCTAGTTACCACCCTAGAAGCAGCCTCTTTTTGCTCAATATGTGCCTTTCACAGAGAAGAACTTTCCTGTAGCATATCAGTCTGATCCTGACTTGACAGTACAGTCCAGCCCCGAAATACCAGGCAATCCCTCTCTGAACGAGAGAAAGGGCAAAACCCCAGACGTACGTTTCGGCCTATTGTGGGCCTCGCTAGTGAGGTGCAGCCATATCCCTCTAGGCACACTGAGCAAAGGGTCCACGTCTGGATTCCCGCATCACACTTAGGGAGACTTCCCTAAGTGTCATAATTTGGTTTTGTGAAAAATTGTCCTATACATGTGCCAGTCCTGTTTTAATGACCACAATCCAAGGTTTACAGGGCAATTTTTCACTTATTGAATTGCCCAGCTAAAAGGACTTAATAAAACCCTAGACAACACTCTTCTACTTATTACCGACTACCCCAAAATGTTTTTGACTATAAAATGAGTTTTGGGCATGTGCAAAACACACTGAAATTACCTCAGCCGTATTGTTAGCAATTAGGAAGCAATTAATCATCATACAGCCCCTTTAACCTGTTATATAACCTCTAAACACTGAAATCGCCATTTTGTTAGTCGTTATGTACATTTGATTTATGGATTATGAAATCAGATGATATAAAGATGCAGATAATCATTTGGTGTTGTTTTGGGGAGGTAACAATTCCAAGCTTCATGGGTTTGAACAACAAAAGCATTTTAGGATTGTAATCAGTGAAAAAAACACACTGACAATACTGTCCAACATCCAGACTTTGACCTCCTTTTTATACTTTAAAAAAAAAAACAATCTGTATATATTTTACTCAGTCCTGTTTGTTATTAATATTTTGTACTATAAGAGTGGAAGTAGCTGATAGCTATTGGATACTTTTGGTGTCTGGGAGGAGATGTTGCTTCCAGCAGCCGCTTGTTCTCTTCTGCCGTGTACTAGTGCAGCTGCTGAAGACGTCAGGGTAAATTCTGAGCAATCTGTATCCTGAATTATGTTTGTAGATGATAATAGAACTGAATGCAAAGTCTGAACAGAACACAGGAATTTCTACAGTGTCCATTTAAAACTACATACCCACAGAACTGAATGGCTGCTGCAGTTTTACAGTAGATCTGAAGTACTGGCACTTTCCTCTCATTCTGACTTTTAGGACAAACAGTACCAGCATGTGGTATTATGCGTGAGTATATTTGTCTATCCTTGTTTTCTCAGGATAAAAAAACAGCAATTAGTAGATGACTTTACACTTTCTATGCATCTCTAACAGCCTATTTTTCTTTCCACTTTGCATTTCAGAGGCAAAAATATATATTATTTCCAATCGCCTAGATTTAGAGTTCTGCGTTAGCCGTCAAAACCAGCGTTAGGGGCCGGTATTTAGAGTCAGTCAGGAAAGGGTCTAACGCTCACTTTGCAGCCGCAACTTTTCCATACCGCAGATCCCCCTACGCCATTTGCGTATCCTATCTTTTCAATGGGATCTTTCTAATGCTGGTATTTAGAGTCTTGGCTTAAGTGAGCGTTAGAAATCTAACGACAAGACTCCAGCCGCAGCAAAAAGCCAGGTGTTAAGAGCTTTCTGGGCTAACGCCGGTTCATAAAGCTCTTAACTACTGTGCTCGAAAGTACACTAACACCCATAAACTACCTATGTACCCCTAAACCGAGGTCCCCCCACATCGCCGCCACTCTATTAAATTTTTTTAACCCCTAATCTGCCGACCGCACACCGCCGCAACCTACATTATCCCTATGTACCCCTAATCTGCTGCCCCTAACACCGCCAACCCCTATATTATATTTATTAACCCCTAATCTGCCCCCCCCAACGTCGCCGCCACCTACCTACAATTATTAACCCCTAATCTGCCGACCGGACCTCACCGCTACTATAATAAAGTTATTAACCCCTAATCCGCCTCACTCCCGCCTCAATAACCCTATAATAAATAGTATTAACCCCTAATCTGCCCTCCCTAACATCACCGACACCTAACTTCAAGTATTAACCCCTAATCTGCCGACCGGACCTCACTGCTACTCTATTAAATTTATTAACCCCTAAAGCTAAGTCTAACCCTAACACTAACACCCCCCTTAATTAAATATAATTTTTATCTAACTAAATAAATTAACTCTTATTAAATAAATTATTCCTATTTAAAGCTAAATACTTACCTGTAAAATAAACCCTAATATAGCTACAATATAAATTATAATTACATTGTAGCTATTTTAGGATTAATATTTATTTTAAAGGCAACTTTTTATTTATTTTAACCAGGTACAATAGCTATTAAATAGTTAATAACTATTTAATAGCTACCTAGTTAAAATAATTACAAAATTACCTGTAAAATAAATCCTAACCTAAGTTACAATTAAACCTAACACTACACTATCAATAAATTAAATAAATAAAATACCTACAATTATCTACAATTAAACCTAACACTACACTATCAATAAATGAATTACATACAAATACCTACAATTAAATACAATTAAATAAACTAACTAAAGTACAAAAAATAAAAAAAGAACTAAGTTACAAAAAATAAAAATTTTTTTTACAAACATTATAAAAATATTACAACAATTTTAAGCTAATTACACCTACTCTAAGCCCCCTAATAAAATAACAAAGCCCCCCAAAATAAAAAAATGCCCTACCCTATTCTAAAATACAAATAGAAAAGCTCTTTTACCTTACCAGCCCTTAAAAGGGCCTTTTGCGGGGCATGCCCCAAAGAATTCTGCTCTTTTGCCTGTAAAAAAAAACATACAATACCCCTCCCCAACATTACAACCCACCACCCACATACCCCTAATCTAACCCAAACCCCCCTTAAATAAACCTAACACTAAGCCCCTGAAGATCTCCCTACCTTATCTTCACCAAGCCGGGTATCACCGATCCGTCCAGAAGAGGTTCCGAAATCTTCATCCAAGCCCAAGCAGGGGCTGAAGAGGTCCATCATCGGGCTGAAGAGGTCCATCATCGGGCTGCAGAGGTCCATCATCCGGCTGAAGAGGTCCATCATCGGGCTGAAGAGGTACATCATCGGGCTGAAGAGGTCCATCATCCGGCTGAAGTCTTGATCCAAGCGGGGGCTGAAGAGATCCATCATCTGGCTGAAGTCTTCTATCAAGCGGCATCTTCAATCTTCTTTCTTCCGGATCCATCTTCATCCCGCCGACGCGGAACATCCATCCTGGCCGCCGACTTCCCGACGAATGACGGTTCCTTTAAATGACGTCATCCCAGATGGCGTCCCTCGAATTTCCGATTGGCTGATATGATTCTATCAGCCAATCGGAATTAAGGTAGGAAAATTCTGATTGGCTGATGGAATCAACAAATCAGATTGAGCTCGCATTCTATTGGCTGTTCCGATCAGCCAATAGAATGCGAGCTCAATCTGATTGGCTGATTGGATCAGCCAATCGGATTGAACTTGAATCTGATTGGCTGATTCCATCAGCCAATCAGAATTTTCCTACCTTAATTCCGATTGGCTGATAGAATCCTATCAGCCAATCGGAATTCGAGGGACGCCATCTTGGGTGACGTCATTTAAAGGAACTGTCATTCCTCGGGAAGTCGTCGGCCAGGATGGATGTTCCGCGTCGGCAGGATGAAGATGGATCCGGAAGAAGGAAGATTGAAGATGCCGCTTGATAGAAGACTTCAACCGAATGATGGATCTCTTCAGCCCCCGCTTGGATCAAGACTTCAGCCCGATGATGGACCTCTTCAGCCCGATGATGGACCTCTTCAGCCCGATGATGGACCTCTTCAGCCGGATGATGGACCTCTTCAGCCGGATGATGGACCTCTTCAGCCGGATGATGGACCTCTTCAGCCCAATGATGGACCTCTTCAGCCCGATGATGGACCTCTTCAGCCCCCGCTTGGGCTTGGATGAAGATTTCGGAGCCTCTTCTGGACGGATCGGTGATACCCGGCGTGGTGAAGATAAGGTAGGGAGGTCTTAAGGGGCTTAGTGTTAGGTTTATTTAAGGGGGGTTTGGGTTAGATTAGGGGTATGTGGGTGGTGGGTTGTAATGTTGGGGGGGTATTGTATGTTTTTTTTTTACAGGCAAAAGAGCAGAATTCTTTGGGGCATGCCCCGCAAAAGGCCCTTTTAAGGGCTGGTAAGGTAAAAGAGCTTTTCAATTTTTATTTTCGAATAGGGTAGGGCATTTTTTTATTTTGGGGGGGCTTTGTTATTTTATTAGGGGGCTTAGAGTAGGTGTAATTAGCTTAAAATTGTAATATTTTTATAATGTTTGTAAATTATTTTTTTATTTTTTGTAACTTAGTTCTTTTTTTATTTTTTGTACTTTAGTTAGTTTATTTAATTGTATTTAATTGTAGGTATTTGTATGTAATTAATTTATTGATAGTGTAGTGTTAGGTTTAATTGTAACTTAGGTTAGTATTTATTTTACAGGTAATTTTGTAATTATTTTAACTAGGTAGCTATTAAATAGTTATTAACTATTTAATAGCTATTGTACCTGGTTAAAATAAATACAAAGTTGCCTGTTAAATAAATATTAATCCTAAAATAGCTACAATATAATTATTAGTTATATTGTAGCTATATTAGGGTTTATTTTACAGGTATTTAGCTTTAAATAGGATTAATTTATTTAACAAGATTTATTTTATTTCGTTAGATTAAAATTATATTTAATTTAGGGGGGTGTTAGTGTTAAGGTTAGACTTAGCTTTAGGGGTTAATACATTTATTAGAGTAGCGGCGAGGTCCGGTCGGCAGATTAGGGGTTAATACTTGAAATTAGGTGTCGCCGATGTTAGGGAGGGCAGATTAGAGGTTAAAACTATTTATTATAGGGTTATTGAGGCGGGAGTGAGGCGGATTAGGGGTTAATAACTTTATTATAGTAGCGGTGAGGTCCGGTCGGCAGATTCGGGGTTAATAATTGTAGGTAGGTGGCGGCGGCGACGTTGGGGGCGGCAGATTAGGGGTTAATAAATATAATATAGGGGTCAGCGGTGTTAGGGGTAGCAGATTAGAGGTTCATACATAGGGATAACGTAGGTAGAGGCGGTGTACGGAGCGACAGATTAGGGGTTAAAAAAATATGCAGGGGTCAGCGATAGCGGGGACGGCACATTAGGGGTTAATAAGTGTAAGGTTAGGGGTGTTTAGACTCAGGGTACATGTTAGGGTGTTAGGTGCAGACTTAGGAAGTGTTTCCCCATAGGAAACAATGGGGCTGCGTTAGGAGCTGAACGCTGCTTTTTTGCAGGTGTTAGGTTTTTTTTCAGCTCAAACGGCCCCATTGTTTCCTATGGGGATATCGTGCACGAGCACGTTTTTGAAGCTGGCCGCGTCCGTAAGCACCGCTGGTATTTAGAGTTGCAGTGGCTGTAAATATGCCTGTACGCTCCCTTTTTGGAGCCTAACGCAGCCCTTCTGTGAACTCTAAATACCAGCAGTATTTAAAAGGTGCGGGGGAAAAAAAACACGCGTAGCTAACGCACCCCTTTGGCCGCAGAACTCTAAATCTAGCGGATAGTGTTGATTCCAATAAGATCAAGCCGTCAACTGTGCTGCATTCGATGGCACCAATACGCTTGCCTGACATCATGGTCGCGGACCTGAATACGCTCTCCATATTTATACAAAATAGCTGTCAATAAACCGTGCACCAAGTACGGGGCGATGAGCAGCGGACTGTTGTTAACTAAACAGTTATCAATCTCGCTGCTATTTGGCTTTTTCCCAGCTTTATTTATATACTGTCACTAAACACCGCCACTATACTAAACTGTTTAACCCCTATTCCGCCGTTCCCGGACCCCGACGTAACTTTAATAAAGTTATTTACCCCTATCTTGTCGCTCCCGGAGCCCACCGCAACTCTAATAAAGTTATTAACCTCTATTCTGCCGCTCCTGGAGCCCACCGCAACTCTAATAAAGTTATTAACCCCTCTTCCGCCGCTCCTCGACACCGCCGCAACTAACTAAATGTATTAACCCCCTATCCCTCCGCTCCGGGAGCCCACCGCAACTAAATAAATGTATTAACCCCTAAACCCCTGGCCTCCCACATCACTACCACTTACTAAACCTATTAACCCCTAAACCGCCAGCCCCCCACATCGCCATAAACTAAATTAACCTATTAACCCCTAAACCTAACAACTTTTATATTGGATGGGCAATGCCCATCCAAATACCCTTTTCAGGGCAATGGGGAGCTTAGTTTTTTTAGTTAGTCTTTTATTTGGGGGTTGGTTGTGTGGGTGGTGGGTTTTACTGTTGGGGGGTTGTTTGTATTTCTTTTTACAGGTAAAAGAGCTGACTTCTTTGGGGCAATGCCCCGCAAAAGGCCCTTTTAAGGGCTATTGGTAGTTTAGTTTAGGCTAGGGTTTTTTTTTTTATTTTGGGTGGGCTTTTTTTATTTTGATAGGGCTATTAGATTAGGTGTAATTAGTTTAAAGATCTTGTAATTTGTTTTTTATTTTCTGTAATTTAGTGTTTTAGGTTTTTTTTGGTAATTTAGCTAATTTTATTTAATTTATTTAATTGTATTTAATGTAGGGAATTTATTTAATTGTAGTGTAGTGTTATGGTAACTTAGGTTAGGTTTTATTTTACAGGTAAATTTGTATTTATTTTAGCTAGGTAGTTATTAAATAGTTAATAACTATTTAGTAACTATTCTACCTAGTTAAAATAAATACAAACTTGCCTGTAAAATAAAAATAAACCCTAAGCTAGCTACAATGTAACTATTAGTTATATTGTAGCTAGCTTAGGGTTTATTTTACAGGTATGTATTTAGTTTTAAACAGGAATAATTTAGGTAATGATAGTAATTTGTATTTAGATTTATTTAAATTATATTTAAGTTAGGTGGTGTTAGGGTTAGTCTTAGGTTTAAAGGGTTAATAAATTTAGAATAGTGGCGGCGACGTTGGGGACGGCAAATTAGGGGTTAATAAATGTAGGCAGGTAGCGGCGATGTTGGGGCAGCAGATTAGGGGTTAATAGGTATAATGTACGTGGCGGCGATATCCGGAGCGGAAGATTAGGGGTTAATAAGTATAATGTAGGTGGCGGCGATGTTCGGGACGGCAGATTAGGGGTTAATAATATTTAACTAGTGTTTGCGAGGTGGGAGTGGGGCGATTTAGGGGTTAATATGTTTATTATAGTGGCAGCGATTTCGGGAGCGGAAGATTAGGGGTTAATCATTTTATTATAGTGTTTGCAATGCGGTAGGGCCTCGGTTTAGGGGTTAATATGTAGTTTATGGTTGTTAGTGTACTTTTTAGCACTTTAGCTATGAGTTTTATACTACAGCGTTGTAGTGTAAAACTCATAACTACTGACTTTAAAATACGTTAGGAATCTTGGCGGTAGAGGGTGTACCGCTCACTTTTTGGCCTCCCAGGACAAACTCGTAATACCGGCGCTATGGAAGTCCCATAGAAAAAAGCCTTTACGAAATTTACGTAAGTTGATTTGCGGTAAGGCCAAAAAAAAGTGTGCGGTACACCTATACCTGCAAGACTCGTAATAGCAGCAGGCATAAAAAAGTAACGTTAGGACCTGTTAACGCTGCTTTTTTACCTTAACACACAACTCGTAATCTAGCCGTAAGTTACAAAAAAATAAACACTAAGTTACACAAAATAAAAAATACATGATCAAATATTTAAACTAATTACACCTAATATAAGAGCCCTATGAAAATAAAAAAGCCCCCCCAAAATAAAAAAAACCCTAGCCTACAATAAACTACCAATGGCCCTTAAAAGGGCCTTTTGCGGGGCATTAACCCAAAGAAATCAGCTCTTTTACCTGTAAATAAAAATACAAACACCCCCCAACAGTAAAACCCACCACCCACACAACCAACCCCCCCAAATAAAAACCTATCTAAAAAACCTAAGCTCCCCATTGCCCTGAAAAGGGCATTTGGATGGGCATTGTCCTTAAAAGGGCATTTAGCTCTTTTTCAGCCCAAACAATACTCTAAAATTAAAACCCACCCAGTAAGCCCTTAAATAAAATCTAACACTAACCCCCGCAGACCCACTTACAGTTTTCAAGACCGGACATCCATCCTCAACGAAGCAGCAGAAGTCCTCATCGAAGCTGGCAGAAGTCTTCATCCAGATGGCATCTTCTATCTTCATCCATCCAGTGTGGAGCAGCTCCATCTTCAAGACATCCGGCACGGAGCATCCTCTTCAATCTACGTCTTCTTCCAAATTAAGTTTCCCTTTAAATTACATTGAAAAAATCCTTTTGGCTGTTGCAATCATACAATAGGATTGAGCTTTCATCCTATTGGCTGATCCAATCAGCCAATAGGATTGAGCTTGTATTTTATTGGCTGATTGGATCAGCCAATAGGATGAAAGCTCAATCCTATTGGCCGATTGCAACAGCCAATAGGATTTTTTCAACCTTAATTCCAATTGGCTGTTAGAAATCTATCAGCCAATCGGAATCTAAGGGACGCCATCTTGGATGACGTCATTTAAAGGGAAACTTCATTCGGAAGAAGATGTCGATTGAAGAGGATGCTCCGTGCCAGTTGTCTTGAAGAGGATGCTCCGCGCCGGATGGATGAAGATAGAAGATGCCGTCTGGATGAAGACTTCTGCCGCTTCATTAAGGATGGATGTCTGGTCTTCAAAACTGTAAGTCAATCTTCGGGGGTTAGTGTTAGGTTTTTTTAAGGGTTTATTGGGTGGGTTTTAATTTTAGAGTAGGGTTTGGGCTAAAAAAGAGCTAAATGCGCTTTTAAGGGCAATGCCCATCCAAATGCCCTTTTCAGGGAAACAGGGAGCTTGGGTTTTTTAGATTAGGTTTTTATTTGGGGGGGTTGGTTGTGTGGGTAGAGGGTTTTACTGTTGGGGGGGGTGTTTGTATTTTTTTTTACAGATAAAAGAGCTGATTTCTTTGGGGCAATGCCCCGCAAAAGGCCCTTTTAAGGGCCATTGGTAGTTTATTGTAGGCTAGGGTTTTTTTTATTTTGGGGGGGCTTTTTATTTTCTTAGGGCTCTTAGATTAGGTGTAATTAGTTTAAATATTTGATAATTATTTTTTTATTTTGTGTAACTTAGTGGGTTTTTTTTAACTTAGTGTTTGTTATTTTCTGTAACTTAGTTGTTAGTTTTTTGTAACTTTGTAATTTTTAATAGTAGATTTAAATTATTTGAGTAGGGTTAGGTTTTTAACTATATAATATATTTAATTTAATTTGTAGTTTAATGTAATTTTAGTATAATAGTTAGGGAAGGTTAATTAATAGTTTAATATAGTTTAATGTAATTTTAGTATAATAGTAAGGGTAGATTAATTATTAGTTTAATATAGTTTAATTTAATTCTAAAGGTAAGTTTAAATTTATTATAAGATAGGGATGATGTAATTTTAATGTACAGTTAGCGGGTTGTTAGGTTTAGGGGTTAATAGGTTAATTTAGTTTATAGTGATGTGGGGGCTGGTGGTTTAGGGGTTAATAGGTTTAGTAAGTGGTACTGCTGTGGGAGGCCAGGGGTTTAGGGTTAATACATTTATTTAGTTGCGGTGGGCTCCGGGAGCGGCGAGATAGGGGTTAATATATTTATTTAGGTCGCGGCGGGGTCTGAGAGCTGCGGAATAGGGGTTAATAACATTATGTAGGTGGTGGCAGGGTCCAGGAGCGGCGGGATAGGGGTTAATACATTTATTTAGTTGCGGTGGGGTCTGGGAGCCGGATATGGGGTTAATAACATTATGTAGGTGGCGGCGATGTCGGGGCAGCAGATTAGGGGTGTTTAGACTTGGGGGAACATGTTAGGGTGTTAGGTGTAAACATAACTTTTATTCTACCATATAAATCAATGGGATATCGGGCAGCAGCAAACATAAGCTTTCGCTGCTTTCAGACTCCCATTGATTCCTATGGCATCCGCGGCCTCCAGGGCGGCGGATTCAAAACCAGGTACGCTGGGCAGGAATAGTGGCGAGTGTACCTGCTAGATATTTGTTAACTAGCAAAAGTTGTCAGATAGTGCCGAATTTGCATGCGGAACATCTGTAATGACGTAAGCATTGATCTGTGTCGGACTGAGACCGGCGGATCGTATGTTACGTCACAGATTTCAACTTTTGCCGGTCTGTATGCTTTGATAAATAAGGGGAATCAGGCTCTCCACAATTACGCTGCGGAATTCCAGCATATTTGCGGTTGACGACTTGATAAATAGGCCTCTAAGGCTTTATCTCTCTCCTACCTTAGTTATAGTTATATATATATATATATATATATATATATATACACACAGTATATTTATGTGTGTGCATTGGAGTCCTTTGCACTCAAGTAGATAATAACATGTAAAATCATATTTATTAAATTTTCATATTTAATAGTGTTATTTTACATTCCAATGTTCTGCACATAGCAGAATATGTATTATGAAATAGATATATATCTGTATCTATCTATACCTATACATAATCATGTGTGTGTGTATATACAGTATATATATATATATATATATATATAAATATATATTTGTGCAAAAATCCATCATGTATATTTTAATATCTCTTTAAGAATAGAATATTCTGCTATGTACGGAACATTGGATTATGAAATATACAATATTATCTTTTTATTTTGCGCTTTTAAATAACCGCAATCCTGTTTTGCAACCTTTTCGGCCCCATTGAAGTACTTTTAACGATATTAACGCTCGAATGCGAGCGCAAACTCATAATCTACCCCATAATGTATTATTCGTTTACAAGTTTCACTATTGCATTTTAACAAAAGTTTGTTTCAGTAAATTGTATTTTTCTTCAATACTGGCTAAAGAGATCACATTCTGCCAGAGAGAACCATCACCTCCGACAGTAAAGTGTAGTGAAGCTCCTGTTTGCGTGACTACCGTCTAACAATGACTTCATCCCTTTATAACATTTCACTGGCAATCTCAGTTGTGATGTGAATACCTTCTGATTGGTCATAACAGGAGCTCATATATATTTCTCCCTAATTTCCCTCAACATAAGAGACAATACTTACGTCCCTTTAATGGCAGATATACACCATGCATAAAGACATATACCAATTTAAATGGTTTGCCATTTTCTAGGCCACTACAATCTGTTTCTCTCTGGTACAATACTTACAGTGATAGCTCGACTGAGAAGTAACCTAAACTATGAACTATAAAAAACGTTCAGCTTGGGAAAATTACAGATTCTAAAAATAAAAACATTTTTTTAAGCACACTGTTACTAAGATTTTATTTTCAGGTTTATGATGCGCTTTAGTGAGTTGTCGCCCCTCTCATATTGGTAGAATTGTGGCCAGGATGATCAGACTTATCTGTGAGCGCTGACTATCACCTTTCCTGAGCTACACTGTACTTGGAGAATCGATGTCTGCAGGGAATCTGTCATTTCCCCCATTAAGCTGCTGTTAGTTTTTAATGTGCTCGTCAATAGTGCATTTAATAGACAGCACGAGCAGCTGCATTCCCCCCAATAACTCATAACGCAGACACTGAGCAGTCGCAGGGGAAGAAGAATCATCGCAGCTTTTAAAGAGAAAATTGTTAATTTGGGATTGATAAAGGACTTCTCTAAATGAGAAATAGTGGAGATAAATTGACTTGTCTTTTGCTCTCATTTTGCAAAGTAACATTTGTGAAGTCAGAGGATTTAAATTATTTCTTCAACATCCGTCTTCTCTCCTCTTCATCTTCTCTGTATATCTATCCTAAAATAATCTCTCTTTACCTCTTCCCTCACATTCATGTTTTCTGCGGTTCCCTGGCTATGTCATATGCACCTATAGTAATTCACTTATGTCCTATTGGTAAACTTAGGGAAGAGATCACACTACTCTTAGTAAAACTGTTCTATTGTGCATATTTGTATTTTATTTTGTTGTTTGCTTGAAAACTATTGGGTTTACAATGACGTTAAAACTGTTAGTGAATACATGTTGCATACCTAAGTATTCATTTGCTCACTGGCTGATGGGGATAACAACCATAGCACTAGTGGTGGTCAAGGACACACTGCCACAAACATTATAATCAAATAAGACTAGATTCTATTTCAGTTGCTACTGCAGAGCCACTACACAACAAGTAGGGGCATTGCTTTTTTTTTTTGTCTGCAGCAGCTCCATTTTAGAAACTGGATCAAATTTATTTTGCTACTATTTAATATCAGCTGGTAAGTAAAACAAAGTGTTATCTGACAGCTTAAAGGGACGGTAAACACAATGTAAGATTTCTCTGCAGTTCTGTAAAATATTAACCTTGCAGGTAAGTGCGATTTGTTTTTAATGCATAAACATCTTTCCTACCTTGTTTTGTTAATATCCAAGCTCCACCCACCACCAATTGGCCTATCCAGACTTTTTGAATGGTTTACCATTGGAATTCTGTTTGCAAAAACATAACTTATACTTACCTGATAAATTAATTTCTTTGGATGTGCATTCCGACTTTTCGTTAGCGAACAAATGCCGAATATGGCCACTGCCAGACAAATTTTTTTTCTTGTAAAAGTGCTACATACTAGGATCCGTGCAAATTCATATCTTAGTGTGTTTCACTTTCACAAGAAGAAATCTGGCTCAGAAAATAGCTGAATGCTGTTTTTGGCGGCCATATTTGATATTCATTTGCCTTTCCTCGGATACCCCTGCCCTCATTCTCGGTGACTTCAACCTCCCTGTTGATAATCCCACTGCCTCCTCTGCAAAACAACTTCTGCAACTCACTTCCTCTTTCGGCATGTCACAATGGACTGACTCTCCCACTCACAAAGATGGTCACTTCCTTGATCTGATTTTCAGCTATCAATGCACTATCTCAAACTTCACAAACTCACCTTTTCCTCTTTCTTACCATCACCTCCTCACTTGTACCATCACCTCCCTCCCTACAACTCTCCCTCCTTTTACCCCTCAGACTAAACTTCACAGAAGTATCAAGTCATTAGATCAGCAACAGCTCGCTAGCTCTCTTGAACCTCTTCTCTCTTCTATCCCCTCGTTTTCCTGTCCTGATGAATCTATCTGCCACTATAACTCCACCCTTACATCGGTCCTTGATAATCTGGCCCCACCCACCATAGCTCGGAAAACATACACTCATCCTCAGCCCTGGCATACTCATCTGACACGGAACCTATGCAGATGTTCCAGTACTGCTGAGCGAAACTGGAGGAAATCTCGGAGTTCTGCTGACTTCACTATAAATTCATCTTGAACTCTTACTATTCTGCCCTTAATCTATATAAGCAACATTACTTCTCCACTCTTATCTCTACTCTTTCTTCAAACCCAACACGTCTGTTCTCCACATTTAATACGTTAGAATGATAGGAGAAAGTAAAAGGGGCTAGTAGCACTCAATCATACCTATAAGGGATAAACATAAAACTAAATTTTATTATTTGTTTATAAAAGTAAAATCAGAGTAACCTCTGTACACCACACCAGACACCCTTCCCCCGATAAAAGTCCAGGTATAGTTAGTACAAACGCGTTTCTGCCATTGACCAACCTTTCTCAATGTTAACCGTTTTAAAATGAATGAAAAATGAACAAGCCAAAGCTATACCAACTATTGCCGCCCTATAAACCATGTCAGTGCCATAATCAACCAATAGCAGTGAGACTTACACTACACACACCTCTCCATACACGTCATCCTGTGGGGGTGTGTAGGAATAATTCAATGCTCTTTCGATTGGTTGGACATACATGGGGCATAAACAGTTGTGACTGTTTATACACATCATATGTTAGACTGCATCACGCTAATTGCAGGATCTTACTCACAGTGACTTACCGAGTGTATATTAAAATTGATGAAACCATAATATACTAATTGGTTTGATGGATTAAATAACAATTTCATGGATTTAAGAGGTGTAAATTATAACAGGCTTAACTAGCTGTATAAATGTGAGCTAGAATTACTGCTTTAAACATATACACTTAAAAACATATATGCACACCGAGTATCATAAGATGTCAGTACAGTATTACCTATACATATTCAACTCCCAGTATCAACTTGTGTGTTGAAAAGTCTTTACAAGGCCGGCCCGTGACCATTATATATATTATGCCTCAGTATTAGCCAGTCCTAATAGAATACTCTATGCACACCTCCAAGTGTATGTCATCCCTGGGAGGTGGGCAGAAAAACTATGTATTGTTTATAATGAACTGGCTATCCAGGGCGTAAAGATGTTCACTCCACAAGTAATTCATCAATCTCGAAACTATTACAACATTATGTAAAGTGGAAATATCTAGTATTCTTAGTAAACCCCATACAAATGGTAAAAGAGGGGATCATAAAATGGCAAAATGATACACCTCATGCAAGGTCATAAATAATTAGTTATCTAGATTATATTATTTAATATCACTGTAGAATTATCTATATAAATGGCAATAGTTACATTGGGTGTCCATAGTAATAGGTAAAACAATCCCTGACAAATTACGTTTGGTTCTCCAAATATCATCCCTTTATTCTGGGCAAATGTCAGGCACTGACATACATTGAGGCAAATTATAATAGAAAATAATAGAAAATGATGTAAATCTCTATACTCTTTGTTTACACATGCAGTGGATCCCATGATTCATATTCAATGCATGCTTTATGCCTTAGATCTACTTATGTACCCCTGACACATTTTACCAGTCAGGTGAGAGTATTAATAATTGTTGGAATATACGTGTATTCATAGTGCTATATGTACAGTGTGCTCAATCTTACCTAGAGCATATTTACATTTAACCTGACACAGTTCCAGATAGTTAGACATTTCACTAATAGGCCTAAAAAACATATGGCTATTATGTGTTTATATAGTGAGAGTCAAAATCTGATTAACCCTTGCCAGGAAACAATTTAAAGGTATACCCAAAAATTATTGTTCTCATTCATCCCATGGGGCATTACTGTGTTTAAATTAAGAATCCATTTAAAAAATCCATTATTGTTTTACCTATTACTTTGGACACCCCATGTAACTATTGCCATTTATATAGATAATTCTACAGTGATATTAAATAATATAATCTAGATAACTAATTATTTATGACCTCGATTGAGGTGTATCATTTTGCCATTTTATGGTCGCCTCTTTTACCATTTGTATGGAGTTTACTAAGAATACTAGATATTTCCACTTTACTTAATGTTGTAATAGTTTCGAGATTGGTGAATTACTTGTGGAGTGAACATCTTTGCGCCCTGGATAGCCAGTTCATTATAAACAATACATAGTTTTTCTGCCCACCTCCCAGGGATGACATACACTTGGAGGTGTGCATAGAGTATTCTATTAGGACTGGCTAATACTGAGGCATAATATATATAATGGTCACGGCCTTGTAAAGACTTTTCAACACACAAGTTGATACTGGGAGTTGAATATGTATAGGTAATACTGTACTGACATCTTATGATACTCGGTGCGTCTAACATATGATGTGTATTAACAGTCACAACTATTTATGCCCCATGTATGTCCAACCAATCGAAAGAGCATTGAATTATTCCTACACACCCCCACAGGATGACGTGTATAGAGAGGTGTGTAGTGTAAGTCTCACTGATATTGGTTGATTATCGCACTGACATGGTTTATAGGGCAATAGTTGGTATAGCTTCGGCTTGCTCATTTTTCATTAATTTTAAAACGGTTAACATTGAGAAAGGCCGGTCAACGGCAGAAACGCATTTGCACTAACTATACCTGTTGTTATCTCCGTGTTTATCACTCCTGTCACCTGAAGCCGATGCTTCCAGTTATCGTCCAGGAAACAGGGGAGTGATACACAGACTTTTATGGGGGGAAGGGTGTTTGGTGTGGTGTACAGAGGTTACTCTGATTTTACTTTTATAAACAAATAATACAATTTTGTTTAATGCTTATCCCTTATAGGTAGGATTGAGTGCTACTAGCCCCTTTTTCTTTCTCCTCTCATTCTAACGTATATATTTGAGGGCTAGCACCGGTACCTTTTTGGTTCCTTTCCCTGCCTTACATTGTACTTTACGTAGTGCCAGTAACTTATCCATTCTCCACATTCACTACTCTTCTCCGCCCACCCCACCTCTCACCACAACTTTTCTCTCAGCTCAAGATTTTGCAAGCTACTTCAACAACAAAATCGACTCCATCAGAAATTAAATCAGCTCTCGACACACTACCGGTCTCCCACCCCCTCAAAAGCTCACAATCATCCAAAACCCACATAGCCATAAATTAAGCTCTTTTGCCCCTGTTACAGAGGAAGACATTTCTGCCCTTATACTATCCTCTCACCTCACTACCTGAACCCCCGAGACCCCATCCCCTCACAACTACTTCCCTCCCTCTCTTCTACCCTTACCCCTATACTCAGACACATCTTCAACCACTCCCTCAGCATTGGTATAGTTCCCATATCTCTTAAAGGGACACAAGTCAAAATAAAACTTCATGATTCAGATACAGCATCCAATTTTAAACAACTTTCCAATTTACTTCCATTAACAAAATGTGCACAGTCTTTTAATATTTACACTTTTTGAGTCACCAGATCCTACTGAGCATGTGCAAGAGTTCACAGCATATACGTATATGCATTTGTGATTGGCTGATGGCTGTCACATGATACAGGGGGAGTGGAAATATACATAACTTTGCAATTTATTTTAAAAAAATCTACTACTCATTTGCAGTTCAGACTAAGTGCTATTGCATTGTCTTCTTATCATGCATTTGTTGATTATGCAAATCTACTGTATTGACTGGTCCTTTAAACATGCATTAGTCACATCTATCCTCAAAAAAACTTCTCTCGATCCAACATCCCCATCCAACTACCGCCCTATTTCCCTACTCCCTCTTGCCTCAAAGATTCTTGAAAAATTTCTGCAATCTATATTTCACCCCCTTCACTCAACAGAGACAGCAATTGTTAAGGTTACCAATGACCTACTTACAGCAAAATCCAAAGGCCACTTCTCTCTACTTATCCTCCTTGATCTGTCTGCAGCCTTTGATATTGTCGACCACCCTCTTTTGCTCCATACCCTCCAATCCTTCAGCATCTGCGACACGGCTCTCTCTTGGTTCTCTTCCTATCTGTCTAACCGTACCTTTAGTATAGCCTTCTCTGGGGCATCCTCTGCCCTGCTACCTCTTTCTGTTGGGGTACCTCAAGGCTCTGTCCTCGGTCCCCTTCTCTTCTCAATCTACACTTCCTCATTAGGTTCCATAATAAAGTCCCATGGGTTTCAATATCATCTGTATGCTGACGATACCCAAATCTACCTCTTCGCACCAGAACTATCTCCTTCCTTGCTAACCTGTGTCACTAACTGTCTCTCTCATATCTCATCTTGGATGTCCTCTCACTACCTCACGCTAAATCTCTCCAAAACTGAGCTCCTTATTTCCCCCCCTTCTTCCAAAATCTCCACACCCCATGTCTCTATAACTGTTGATAACTCCATCATTACCCCAACCTCACATGCCCGATATCTTGGGGTTATACTTGACTCAGATCTTTCTTTTACTCCTCACATTCAGTCCTTGGCTAAAGCCTTCCACCTTAAAAACATTGCTAAAATCAGACATTTTCTTACACAAGACACAACTAAGATTTTAATCCATTCTCTCATCCTTTCCCGCCTCGACTACTGCAACTCCATCCTCTCTGGTTTTCCTAGCTGCCGCCTAGCTCCTTTACAATCCATAATGAATGCCTCTACCAGGTGCATCTTCCTTAAATGTCGCTCTTCATCTGCCACACATTTCTGCCAATCCCTTCACTGGCTTCCTCTTGCCTCCAGGATTAAACACAAAATTCTCACTCTGACTTATAAAGCCCTCAATTGCATTGCTCCCCCCTACATCTCAGACCTTGTCTCCAGATACTCTCCCGACCCCTTCACTCCGCTCATGATCTCCTACTCTCCTCATCTCTTTTTACCTCCTAACATTCCTGTTTACAAGATTTCTCCAGACTGGCTCCCATCTTATGGAACTCTCTGCCTCGCTCCACAAGACTCTCCCCTAGTTTTAAAAGCTTCAAGTGCTCCATGAAGACTCTACTATTCAGGGACACATACAACCTACACTAACTTTCCTATCTCCATTGCTATCCCCTTAAACCTCATAGCATGTAAGCCTACAAGCCCAGCTGTTTGTAGTCCACCTTCATAAGAGCCGACTACAACAGTGCAACAGCAGGACCCTCTACCCATTTGATCCCTGTAATTGTTTTTATATACCACATATGTTCATAGCGCTGTGGAACCTGTTAGCGCTCTACAAATACCTGATAATAATAATATCAAAAAGTCTGAATGCACATCCCTATTAATTTCTTTCATAATTGTGAGCACTAGAAGGAGGCAAAAGACACCCCAACACACCGGAGCGTTAAATCCCACCCACTTCCCATGATCCTCAGTCATACATATAGCCAAGTAGATGAAGAAAAAAGAAATGCAGGAAAGATAAACCAGGGCAAAGAAGTGAAAAACAAGTACTGCTGCCACATGAAAAAAAAAAGAAACGATGGGGTTTGTGGACTCTCACCATCAAGAAAGAAATCAATTTACCAGATAAGCATAAATTCTATTTTCTTTCATCAGATGGTGAGAGTCCATGAGTCATGTGTTGGAATCAACATGCAAGCAGTGAAGTCTACGATCCCACCATGAAATGTGTGTGGGGGGGACAAACAGGGAAGGCAGAACGTTACTAATCAGGCACTACAGCCCACAGATCTTTCACTTCAAAAAAGTGTGTAAAGAAAACCAAGTAGCTGCCTTACAAATCTGATTAATAGAAGCCTCATTATGAAAGACCCAAGAGGTAGCAACTGCTCTAGTGCACTAGTTTTTAAACCTGTCCTCAGGCCTAGCAAACAGGCCAGGTTTTCAGGATTACCTTGTATGAGAGCAGGTAAAATAACCACGTTTACTAATCAGCTGATTATTTCACCTGTGCTCTAGTTCAGATATCCTCAAAATGTGGCCTGTGAGGGAGGCCTGAGGACAGGTTTGAAACCAGAGCTCTAGTGGAATGAGCAGTAATGCGCTCAGGTGGAGTTTTCCTCACAACCAAATAAGCATTGTGAATAAAAGCTTTAAGCCTAACATCTAAAGTAACAACCATAGCTTTCTGCACTAACACCTAGATTACGAGTTTTGTGCTAAACAGGGTGCAAAACGAACACAACAAAAGTTGCGTTATTTCACCCTCCATAGCGCTGCCAATATGAGTTACTGAAAAGCCTCCTTGTGTGTGCGATATGATTGCGTTAAGCTCCATACCGCACAAAATAAAGTGCTGCTTTAACATGCTAGTGCACGCTTTCCTCCATAGACATCAATGGGGAGAGAGTGTAAGAAAAAAACTAACACCTGCGATTGCGGAATGAAAAATTTCTGTAACACATCCCCATTGATGTCTATTGGGGAAAAAAGTTTAAACCTAACACCCTAACATAAACCTCAAGTCTAAACACCCCTAATCCTCCGACATCGCTGACACCTAAATAAAGTTATTAACCCCTAATCTGCCGCTCCCGTCATCGCCGACAATAATAATAGCTATTAACCCCTAATTCACCGCTTCCAGACATCGCCGCAACTATAATAAAGTTATTAACCCCTAAACCTCCGGCCTCCCACATCTCTACGCCACTAAATAAACCTATTAACCCCTAAACCACCGGCCCTCCACATCACAAGACACAAAAATAAACTATTAACCCCTAAACCTACCCCCCAACTTAAAATTAAAATTACAATATAACTCTATTTAAATAAATAAAAACTTACCTGTGAAATAAATATAAACCTAACATTAAACTATAAATAAACCTAACATAACTAATCTAATAAAATAAAAAATACTACCAATTAAAATATCTAAATTAATAATTTAAAATAACCTAACACTAAGAAAAAAAAAATAAAATCTAAATTACAACTATAAAAAAAACAAATCCTACGAAAATTTTTAAAAATCTAACGGCTAGAATAGAGCTCGAGAGCTTCCGGTGGGCGGACGGAGCAAGCAGTCGCAGGTAGAGGGAGCTCCGTTAGTATATCCAGAGGACCCCTTAAACCTGCGCCCAAATCGCCCACAAAACGTTTGGTCCTTGACAGGAGTTACATCTAACCTGTCCGGACACTCTAAAGTAAAGAGCCTGGTCAACGGCTTCCCCACCGGATCGACACACAGACGGAAAATTGAGAAGGGCCGCGATTGCGGCAGAACACGCACTAACCCCACCGCAACCCCACAACTTCTCAAAGACTCTCCGGTACCACCGGAATAACAGAGGGAGCGGTGCAGATTGGATCCGAGACTCAAGGAATCCGTGAGTGAGCGGGGAGTTGCCGCCATCTTGGCGCTATCGAGAAGAGAAGGCCTGTAAGTTTGAAAGTACACACATACTTGGGGAGCAGGCTGGGACAAATAATAGACCCCTAATATCCACTTACACTTCAGCAAAGGCCCAGTATTGGGTTCAGGACTCTTGAGCCACATTGTCTTATAAAAGACAGCCTGCTATTTACCACGTAGTGGTCCGGTGTCCACGCTAAAAACAGGAAGGCCTCATTTAAGGAATAGACATCTGCTATAGCAGAACTACTATGCTGGATAAGGGTCTGGAACTTTCAGAAAGGACACATTACTAACGTCTGGAAGACCTTATAAAGCACCTGTTATTCTCTTATTTTACAAGGCAAAAGTAGAGGTGAGACAGTTAAATATGTGGACATTGGTTGGCGATTCTGCTAGGTTTAAGAGAGATAGAAAGGTACTAGCAATGGAATAAAACCTAAGTAATGCACCATACCCTCCGCATATCATATCACTCCCAACTACCCCAGCAACTGTAAGGAGACATAAATACCAAGATCCCTACTACACAGAACTTTTCTCTTCTGAGCCCCCCATCCATATTATTTTTATTTCACTAAAAAAGTCATACTGTTTGACAGTGCATGCAGAAATACTACACAAGCTTCGTTAAAACCACAGGCACAATGTCCAACAGGCAGAAACATCAGGACAAAAGAACAAAAGCAGTGGTGGAAGTACATGCTACAGATAACATGGCTGTAGAACCTGCAGAGGATGCTATACAAGAGACCCATCCTATTGTTTCCCAGATCTCAGCTCTCTTTTTACCAAAAATTGAGCAGCTGCAGACAGGGATGGACTCTCTGTCCTCAGAATTTAAGACATTTTCCTCCAGGCTCCAACACATTGAGCAAAGGGTAGGGGATGGGGAAGTACGACAAAGAGAAAATTCCAACAAAGTCACAGCGCTAGAAGCTCAGAATAAGTTGCTAATGGAAAAAATTGATGACCTTGAAAATCGCTCACAGCGAAACAATCTCCGTATTGTCGGGCTTCCAGAGTCTGTACTGAGCGCAGGCTTAATGGAATTTGCAGAAAAGACCTTACCTACGCTGCTGAAGCTGAGTTCAGAAGATATACCGTGTATAGCTGAAAGAGCTCACAGAGTGGGCACCGTCAATCAAGATCCGAAAAATACAAGGGGACCTCGTCAGGTTATGATTCGCTACCTTAACTTCAAGGATAAAATACTACTACTGAGAGCCTACCGCCAGTGTTCCCCCTTGTTGTTCGAAGGGAAGAAAATCCTTATCTTTCAGGACTACTCAGCGGAAATCTCCAGGAGACGAAGAGAGTTCTCCCCTTATTGCAAATCTCTGATAGAGGCTGGGCGCTCTGTGTCCTTGTTGTTCCCAGTGAGACTTAAACTCCAAACCCAACAGGGAACTAAGTTTTTCGACAATCCTAGACATCTTCAAAAAATATTGAGACTTGAACAAGAGTCGGCAAATAAAGACACTTGAAGGGTTCCTTCACCTTTTAACTCAAAGAACTGGCATCTATAAGAGGAGGTGATTTGAAGATGGGTCTAAGAGAACACCCTACAAAATACTAACTTTGAATAATTTCATAGTGGGGATCATGCCATTAAACTGGTCTACATTAGCCCTATTGGGCAGTAATCTTTAGTGTTTAAATTCTATACTGAGTTAAGCTGATACTGTTAAGAAATATTTGCTTTTCATTGTTCTGTTCTTTCTTTCTGTTCCCTTTTTTTTTTTTTTTTAACTATTTTCACTCACTTGTTTGCATTGCAGAGGTCTCACTTGGATACTGACATGTGTTTTGCAGATATTCGGGTCACAACTAGATGGCCTAGCTTATCCTGAAAGGGCTATCCTCCCTAGCTGAGAACATTTGTGACCTTCTTATACCATAGGAATAGTTAGCTAACACTGGGGAGATTGGCCTAACTGGCTGATGTGAAGAGACCCTCTAGTGGAGCATGCATATGGAGGTAACGCCAGTTAGCCTAAGAATTAAATGAGAGACCAAGAAAGGAGAGGGGGGAAATAACTAAAGATAACTTTAAGTTAGAATATAGGAGGTAAGGTGCAGGATACTATTAGGTTAGTCTCAATGCAGTAGCTGACCTAGCTGCTGAAGAACTGTAATGAGCCGAATCATTCAATTTGTTTTAGTGGTTAAGATATGTTTGTTGACTTGTATTCTGCTTCTTTCATTAATTTCTTTATTAATTTTATTATTGATTTTTTCCTTAGTTAGCTGGCGTGGTGCTCTCCTCCTTCCCCGGGATCCATTAACTTGGGAACATGTCCTCAGCCTGAAAGTTATTGTGAGACGCCTACTGCAAATATCATGGAACCTTCACACTACACCACTTCTGAGCCTAAATATGGGACATTTTGGTATCATACAATACACCCATGACATTACACTATGACGATGCATAACTTACATATTATAAGCTGGAATGTGGGAGGCATAACTTCACCACAAAAGCGTAGATCAATTTTGCGTTATTTGAACTCCAAAAAAGTTGATATAGCTATTTTAGAAGAGACACATTTGTCGAAACTTGAGCACCAGAACCTGAAGCAGAGCTGGGTTGGGGAAGTTATATACACACCGTTTGAACATAGGAGAGCCAGGGGAGTGGCAATTTTGTTTAGGAAAAATTTGACTTACACTATCACCAAAACCCTAGCAGACCAAGAAGGGAGATTTGTAATGATTCAAATGGAGGTTCAGGGACTGACATTAACGTTGGGGGGAGTGTATGGCCCACAAAACCAGAAGCATCTTTTCTGGAGACGCTTCCAAGCTGAGATAGTGCAGTTCACTGCGCTACCTCTTGTGATTGGAGGGGACTATAATATAGCACCTCAAGTCCCTGCGGACAGGTTTTACAATCCGGATAGGAAGGTGGTCACGACACAAAGTTTCAGGAACTCCAAGAAAGAATCATTAATGATCCATACATTTAGGAAATCGTTAAATCTGCAAGATGTTTGGAGAGCCAGACACCCAGAGCAGAAAGACTATACTTGCATGTCAGTAGCAAAGGACACACTATCTAGACTAGACTATTTCCTAGTTTCCACGAGCTTGTGCCCAAGATTAGTAGCAGCAGAAATAGACCCAATAACGATCTCAGATCACGCCCCAGTAGCAATAAAACTCCAAATAGGGCATTCTCGGGGAACAACTAATAGATGGGTATTCCCAAGGTATCTATACAAAGACCCTAACTTCTATAGACATATACTAGGGGAATGGTTTACATATGTAGAACTTAATGAAGCACATATTGGTAGTCCTCTGTTATTTTGGGAAGCAGCTAAGGCGGTTCTACGAGGTGCCATATCCACTTACGCTGCGAACACTAAAAAAAAAAGTAAAGCTAAATCAGAACTCTTATTGGCGCAAATTCTGAATGCCAGAAATAAATACCTTAGAAATCCCAACCTCACCAATAGACTTAGATACAAGGAAGTTAAGACTACGAGAGATAACTACATCCTTCAGCAGGCTAACAAGGCCCAGGCTAGGACACTGGCTAGATTTTACAGGTTTGGGAGTAAAACGGGAAAACTGTTAGCTAGAGTTACGAAACTGACCAGGAAGAGGGACTCCATATTAGCGATCAAACAGGGAGAGACAGTTCTCAATTCGGAGGCAGACATCCAGAAGACATTTACTGACTTTTACAAAGAACTTTATTCAACACAACAAATACAACCTAGTGACAAAGAGAGATTCTGGAGTCAGGTGACATTACCAACAATAGATCAGACCCAATCAGAGACTCTCAACCGACCTATTACGCCTGAGGAAATACTAGCAATAATCAAAGACTTAGCATTAGAAAAACCCCCAGGACCGGACGGTTTACCGGCAGAATTTTATAAAATAATGGGGTCAGACATAGGCCCAACCCTGGCACGGTTGTTTAATGGTTTATTGAATGACACGGTCACTCCCTCCCCTAGATTTGCTGAGGCTAACATCAGTATTATCCCGAAAGAGGGACGAGACCCCCTACTAGCGCAATCATATCGCCCCATATCCTTACTTAACCAGGACTACAAGATCCTAACAAAAATTCTGGCAAATAGATTGGCTAATGTACTGCCATCGGTTATACATGAAGACCAAACGGGGTTTGTTAAGGGGAGATCCTCGGTACTCAACATCAGAAGGGTCCAAACTGTCATCCAATACTACCGGCAGATAGCACTAGACAAAACAAATAGGTCGGAACATACAGAAGCAGCACTATTATTATTAGATGCCGAAAAAGCCTTCGATAAGGTCTTGTGGGAACATCTATTCACCACACTAGACAAGATGGGATTTAAAGGCGCGTTTGTAAAAGCTGTAGCAAATCTTTATAGAACCCCGCAGGCATCCCTTCTGATCAATGGATCAGCTACCTTACCTTTCACACTTCATAGAGGTACGAGACAGGGCTGTCCCCTTTCCCCGCTCCTGTTCGACATAGCTATAGAGCCTCTGGCACTGAAAATTCGGCAGACGCTGGAGGGAATGCGTATCGGTGAGACTGCTCTGCACATCTCATTGTTCGCGGATGACATGGCACTATATATCCAGGACCCCCATAGAAATGTGCCAAAGTTGATGGAGATAATCAGTGATTTTGGACTGGTCTCCGGATACAAGATTAACACAGACAAAACTGAACTGATTTGGTTATTATCAAAAGGGGACAGACGAATTCCAGGGTATGATTTTAGGATAGTAGAAGGAAACTTTAAATACTTAGGCATTACACTTCACACCGACCCCCGCAAATGGTACTCAATTAACTACAGCCCCCTGATAAAAAAAACTAGATAACCTGATTAAGGTATGGAATCACCTGCCATTGTCTTTGTCCGGCAGGGTTGGTCTCATAAAAATGATCTACTTCCCAAAGTTGCTATATTTCTTCCAGGCAGTGCCAGCAATACTTAGGAAATCAGACCTTAAACATATTATGGAGATGGTTCTCCGGTTTATATGGAACAACAAGAAACATAGGGTTAGTTACACTAAGCTCAAGGCCTCACGGGAGATGGGGGGGCTGGCACTGCCTAACCTTGAACTATATAACTGGGCAGCTCAGTGTAAATTTGTCATGGATTGGATGACAGGACAGGGAAAATTCACTGACCTTAAACTAGAAAGCGCACTGGTTAAGCCGTGGGCACTGGAAATGATACCACATATGACACAGACACAAGTGACCAAATGCTTGGGAGAACTTGATCTTCTAACCCAACCGGCGAGAGCCTGGAGACTAGCCTGTAAAAGGCTGGGAGGCGACCACAGGATAATATCATACCTACCTTGGTGTGGAAACCCTGAATTCCCGGCAGGTATCACATCTAAAGCTTTTTATCAGTGGAAGAGACAGGGATTACGCACAATAGGTCAAACGGAGATGGCAGGAGGGAAACACATGCAGGCTTTTGACAGTCTGAAAGACACTTTTGAGCTACCTAGGACCCACCACTATGCTTACCTACAGGCCAGGCATTACTTTGACAAACTCCACAGAGAGGGGGGGAACACTGATCAGACACTAATTTTGCAGAGCATCAGACTGGCCGCACAAGGTGTTACATCCATTTCCCCACTGTACAAAATAATGACTAAACTGACAAACACGACGTGCAAAAACAAGATAGCGGAAATTTGGAGTAAAATGTTAGAGGAGGTGGTGACAGGGGAGGAGATTGAACAGAGTATTCACAAGGTCAAGTTGGCCACCCTCTCGTCGGAGATGAGAGAATCACACTTCAAACTGATACACGATAGTTATGTCACACCTGAGAAATTTCAGAAATGGACAACTGAAAGGGATAACAGATGTCCTAAATGTGGTTTAGTTGAGGCAGACATTAGACACATGTTGTGGAGCTGTCCTAGAATAGTTAGGTTTTGGAAGATGACGGCATACTGGGCAAACGCAAAGGCACAGATACCTAGTGGGGAGTGGACGTTTCGGAACGTAGTGTTGTTAGACTTTGAGGGAATACCAAAAAACACTAAACTATTCATGTATAATATTGTTTTACTGGCAAGACACCTGATATTTCAGAACTGGATTAAACGCAACCCACCCAAATGTCACCCAACTAAAGCAGAAACTGATAACACAGATGTTTATTGAGCAATCAGATGGTCTGGGGGACATGGCTAAAAGGGTTAGGTCCTTCATGACTAAATGGGGGCCTTTCATCCTCATACTTCCGGTTGACACACGTAGGTTGATCATCACACCATTCCGAAATACAGAATATATGCTGGAAGCGGCACTTCGAGGGGAATGGGAGATGGACTGAGTAGGAATCCCTGGGAGGGGGGAGGAGCAGAGGTGAGGAGGAGAGGAAAGAGTTAACCACGCAGGCTAGGGTCAAGTTTATGTTCAAAGATTTTTGTTTGTTCGTTTCTTTCTTTTTCCTTCTTTTTTTTTTTTCTCTCTTGCTTTTGTTTTTGTTGTTTGTCTGTTTCGTTTTCTCTCTCGAATATATAAGAAAATAGTAAGTGCACTACAGGGTAACCAACTTATGCATTTTCAGGTTGTTCTTTGCATTAAGGAGTTGTACTAATTGTTGTGAATGCTAAGAAATGTGATCTGTATTTTAGGGTATTCCTTGACTTGTAATCAGGCAGCACTTGAAACTTGATGTATGTATCTCTTACCACTTGTAAGTTGCACACAAAAATAAAGATATTTAAAAAAAATCTAACGGCTAGATTTAGAGTTTTGTCGGTAACGACCCGCGTATCTAACGCTGGCTTTTTTCTGGCCGCACCTTTAAAATAACTCTGGTATTGAGAGTCCACAGAATGGCTGCGTTAGGCTCCAAAAAAGGAGCGTAGAGCATATTTAACGCAACTGCAACT
Organism: Bombina bombina; assembly: GCF_027579735.1. Classification (NCBI taxonomy): domain Eukaryota; kingdom Metazoa; phylum Chordata; class Amphibia; order Anura; family Bombinatoridae; genus Bombina; species Bombina bombina. The sequence continues at coordinate 586,805,069 of NC_069499.1, forward strand.
CTCGATACCAGAGTTGCTTACGGACGCGGCCAGCCTCAAAAACGTGCTCGTGCACGATTCCCCCATAGGAAACAATGGGGCTGTTTGAGCTGAAAAAAAAAACCTAACACCTGCAAAAAAGCCGCGTTCAGCTCCTAACGCAGCCCCATTGTTTCCTATGGGGAAACACTTCTTACGTCTGCACCTAACACTCTAACATGTACCCCGAGTCTAAACACCCCTAACCTTATACTTATTAACCCCTATTCTGCCGCCCCCGCTATCGCTGACCCCTGTATATTATTTTTAACCCCTAATCTGCCGCTCCGTAAACCGCCGCTACTTACATTATCCCTATGTACACCTAATCTGCTGCCCCTAACACCGCCGACCCCTATATTATATTTATTAACCCCTAATCTGCCCCCCACAACGTCGCCTCCACCTGCCTACACTTATTAGCCCCTAATCTGCCGACCGGACCTGAGCGCTACTATAATAAAGTTATTAACCCCTAATCCGCCTCACTAACCCTATAATAAATAGTATTAACCCCTAATCTGCCCTCCCTAACATCGCCGACACCTAACTTCAATTATTAACCCCTAATCTGCCGACTGGAGCTCACCGCTATTCTAATAAATGTATTAACCCCTAAAGCTAAGTCTAACCCTAACACTAACACCCCCCTAAATTAAATATAATTTTAATCTAACTAAATTAATTAACTCTTATTAAATAAATTATTCCTATTTAAAGATAAATACTTACCTGTAAAATAAATCCTAATATAGCTACAATATAAATTATAATTATATTATAGCTATTTTAGGATTAATATTTATTTTACAGGTAACTTTGTAATTATTTTAACCAGGTACAATAGCTATTAAATAGTTAAGAACTATTTAATAGCTAAAATAGTTAAAATAATTAAAAATGTACCTGTAAAATAAATCCTAACCTAAGTTACAATTAAACCTAACACTACACTATCAATAAATTAATTAAATAAAATACCTATAATTATCTACAATTAAACCTAACACTACACTATCAATAAATAAATTAAATACAATTCCTATAAATAAATACAATGAAATAAACTAACTAAAGTACAAAAAATAAAAAAATATTTACAAACATTAGAAATATATTACAACAATTTTAAACTAATTACACCTACTCTAAGCCCCCTAATAAAATAACAAAGCCCCCCAAAATAAAAAAATGCCCTACCCTATTCTAAATTACTAAAGTTCAAAGCTCTTTTACCTTACCAGCCCTGAACAGGGCCCTTTGCAGGGCATGCCCCAAGAAGTTCAGCTCTTTTGCCTGTAAAAATAAAACATACAATACCCCCCCCCAACATTACAACCCACCACCCACATACCCCTAATCTAACCCAAACCCCCCTTAAATAAACCTAACACTAAGCCCCTGAAGATCTCCCTACCTTGAGTCGTCTTCACCCAGCCGAGCCAAATTCTTCATCCAAGCGGAGCAAGAAGAGGTCCTCCATCCGGTAGAAGTCTTCATCCAAGCGGGGCAGAAGAGGTCTTCCATCCGATTGAAGTCTTCATCCAAGAGGCATCTTCTATCGTCATCCATCCGGAGCGGAGCGGCAGCATCCTGAAGACCTCCGACGCGGAACATCCATCCTGGCCGTCGACTGAACGACGAATGACGGTTCCTTTAAATGACGTCATCCAAGATGGCGTCCCTCGAATTCCGATTGGCTGATAGGATTCTATCAGCCAATCGGAATTAAGGTAGGAAAAATCTGATTGGCTGATTGAATCAGCCAATCAGATTGAGCTAGCATTCTATTGGCTGATAGGAACAGCCAATAGAATGCGAGCTCAATCTGATTGGCTGATTGGATCAGCCAATCGGATTGAACTTGATTCTGATTGGCTGATTCCATCAGCCAATCAGAATATTCCTACCTTAATTCCGATTGGCTGATAGAATCCTATCAGCCAATCGGAATTCGAAGCACGCCATCTTGGATGACGTCATTTAAAGGAACCGTCATTCGCCGTTCAGTCGTCGGCCAGGATGGATGTTCCGCGTCGGAGGTCTTCAGGATGCTGCCGCTCCACTCCGGATGGATGACGATAGAAGATGCCTCTTGGATGAAGACTTCAATCGGATGGAAGACCTCTTCTGCCCCGCTTGGATGAAGACTTCTACCGGATGGAGGACCTCTTCTTGCTCCGCTTGGATGAAGAATTTGGCTCGGCTGGGTGAAGACGACTCAAGGTAGGGAGATCTTCAGGGGCTTAGTGTTAGGTTTATTTAAGGGGGGTTTGGGTTAGATTAGGGGTATGTGGGTGGTGGGCTGTAATGTTGGGGGGGGGGGGGTATTGTATGTTTTTTTTTACAGGCAAAAGAGCTGAACTTCTTGGGGCATGCCCCGCAAAGGGCCCTGTTCAGGGCTGGTAAGGTAAAAGAGCTTTGAACTTTAGTAATTTAGAATAGGGTAGGGCATTTTTTTATTTTGGGGGGCTTTGTTATTTTATTAGGGGGCTTAGAGTAGGTGTAATTAGTTTAAAATTGTTGTAATATATTTCTAATGTTTGTAAATATTTTTTTATTTTTTGTAACTTAGTTCTTTTTTATTTTTTGTACTTTAGTTAGTTTATTTCATTGTATTTATTTGTAGGAATTGTATTTAATTTATTTATTGATAGTGTAGTGTTAGGTTTAATTGTAGATAATTATAGGTATTATATTTAATTAATTTATTGATAGTGTAGTGTTAGGTTTAATTGTAACTTAGGTTAGGATTTATTTTACAGGCAAATTTGTAATTATTTTAACTATTTTAGCTATTAAATAGTTCTTAACTATTTAATAGCTATTGTACCTGGTTAAAATAATTACAAAGTTACCTGTAAAATAAGTATTAATCCTAAAATAGCTATAATATAATTATAATTTATATTGTAGCTATATTAGGGTTTATTTTACAGGTAAGTATTTAGCTTTAAATAGGAATAATTTATTTAATAAGAGTTAATTAATTTCGTTAGATTAAAATTATATTTAACTTAGGGGGGTGTTAGTGTTAGGGTTAGACTTAGCTTTAGGGGTTAATACATTTATTAGAATAGCGGTGAGCTCCAGTCGGCAGATTAGGGGTTAATAATTGAAGTTAGGTGTCGGCGATGTTAGGGAGGGCAGATTAGGGGTTAATACTATTTATTATAGGGTTAGTGAGGCGGATTAGGGGTTAATAACTTTATTATAGTAGCGCTCAGGTCCGGTCGGGAGATTAGGGGTTAATAAGTGTAGGCAGGTGGAGGCGACGTTGAGGGGGCAGATTAGGGGTTAATAAATATAATATAGGGGTCGGCGGTGTTAGGGGCAGCAGATTAGGGGTACATAGCTATAATGTAGGTGGCGGCTCTTTGCGGTCGGCAGATTAGGGGTTAATTATTGTAGGTAGCTGGCTGCGACGTTGTGGGGGGCAGGTTAGGGGTTCCGCGTCGGAGGTCTTCAGGAAGATGCCTCTTGGATGAAGACTTCAATCGGATGGAAGACCTCTTCTGCCCCGCTTGGATGAAGACTTCTACCGGATGGAGGACCTCTTCTTGCTCCGCTTGGATGAAGAATTTGGCTCGGCTGGGTGAAGACGACTCAAGGTAGGGAGATCTTCAGGGGCTTAGTGTTAGGTTTATTTAAGGGGGGTTTGGGTTAGATTAGGGGTATGTGGGTGGTGGGTTGTAATGTTGGGGGGGGGTATTGTATGTTTTTTTTTACAGGCAAAAGAGCTGAACTTCTTGGGGCATGCCCCGCAAAGGGCCCTGTTCAGGGCTGGTAAGGTAAAAGAGCTTTGAACTTTAGTAATTTAGAATAGGGTAGGGCATTTTTTTATTTTGGGGGGCTTTGTTATTTTATTAGGGGGCTTAGAGTAGGTGTAATTAGTTTAAAATTGTTGTAATATATTTCTAATGTTTGTAAATATTTTTTTATTTTTTGTAACTTAGTTCTTTTTTATTTTTTGTACTTTAGTTAGTTTATTTCATTGTATTTATTTGTAGGAATTGTATTTAATTTATTTATTGATAGTGTAGTGTTAGGTTTAATTGTAGATAATTATAGGTATTTTATTTAATTAATTTATTGATAGTGTAGTGTTAGGTTTAATTGTAACTTAGGTTAGGATTTATTTTACAGGTAAATTTGTAATTATTTTAACTAGGTAGCTATTAAATAGTTCTTAACTATTTAATAGCTATTGTACCTGGTTAAAATAAATACAAAGTTACCTGTAAAATAAATATTAATCCTAAAATAGCTATAATATAATTATAATTTATATTGTAGCTATATTAGGATTTATTTTACAGGTAATTATTTAGCTTTAAATAGGAATAATTTATTTAATAAGAGTTAATTAATTTCGTTAGATTTAAATTATATTTAACTTAGGGGGTGTTAGTGTTAGACTTAGCTTTAGGGGTTAATACATTTATTTGAATAGCGGTGAGCTCCAGTCGGCAGATTAGGGGTTAATGTTTGAAGTTAGGTGTCGGCGATGTTAGGGACGGCAGATTAGGGGTTAATACTATTTATTATAGGGTTAGTGAGGCGGATTAGGGGTTAATAACTTTATTATAATAGCGGTGCGGTCCGCTCAGCAGATTAGGAGTTAATAAGTGTAGGCAGGTGGAGGCGACGTTGTGGGGGGCAGATTAGGGGTTAATAAATATAATATAGGGGTCGGCGGTGTTAGGGGCAGCAGATTAGGGGTACATAGAGATAATGTAAGTAGCGACGGTTTACGGAGCGGCAGATTAGGGGTTAATAATAAAATGCAGAGGTCAGCGATAGCGGGGGCGGCAGATTAGGGGTTAATAAGTGTAAGGTTAGGGGTCTTTAGACTCGGGGTACATGTTAAAGTGTTAGGTGCAGACGTAGGAAGTGTTTCCCCATAGGAAATAATGGGGCTGCGTTAGGAGCTGAACGCGGCTTTTTTGCAGGTGTTAGGGTTTTTTTCAGCTCAAACAGCCCCATTGTTTTCTATGGGGGAATCGTGCACGAGCACGTTTTTGAGGCTGGCCGCGTCCGTAAGCAACTCTGGTATCGAGAGTTGAAGTTGCGTTAAATATGCTCTACGCTCCTTTTTTGGAGCCTAACGCAGCCATTCTGTGGACTCTCAATACCAGAGTTATTTAAAAGGTGCGGCCAGAAAAAAGCCAGCGTTAACTACGCGGGTCGTTACCGACAAAACTCTAAATCTAGCCGGGTGTTTGTGAGGCCCAGAAAAAAAACAAAAAAGAAAGTCTGAAAACTTTTGTGGCTTCAACATAATTTTTGAGAGCTCTCACCACAACAAAATCAAATAAAAATGTAATGTATAAAATAAAGCTTATCTCTAATACAAACCACAGAAACAGCCTAGTTTTGTAAAACCAATGGTCCTTTACTGGTTAAAATCCTGAAAGTTAGGTGAGATCTTACAACCCACCATAGCAGTTCCATCAAAAGGAGAACTATGGATTTAACATATCTTAAAGGGACAGTATACACCAATTTTTATATAACTGCATGTAATAGACATGTAATAGACACAACTATAAAGAAGAATATGCACAGATACTGATCTAAAAATTCAGTGTAAAACATTGATTTAGAAGAAAGATTGTCGGAATACCCAGTGTAGGGAGCTGGGAAAGCAGGAAGGACAGACACCCCCCCCCCCACTTCCCTTTTCCTGAGACAAGGTAAGTAAAACAATCAAGTCTCTCAATTACAATCCAAAAAGGCTGATCTGTAGGCTGATGATCCCAGCTCTGCAGAACATCAAGCATGGCAATAAGCACTCTATTCAGTACCTTTCAGGCTGGTGGGAATTAAACCATGCAATGTGTATTACATTTTCTTTGGAGGCTATGACCTAGTAGATCTATGAAGTCTTTTAACCTTACATGTTGCTGCTTTTGGCCCAATCAAGTTATCAGCTATCCAATATTTTATTTGCTCCGACATGATAGTCCTTAGACTCTCATCAGTTCCTTCTGTTACTGTCCTTTGGCTTAATTCCTGGTTTACTGTATTTTGCATCTTGCCATGACTTCTGCTTTGACTTAGACTTTTTAGATAAATTACCTAGGATAGTATTATTCTGTTATATATATTTCTGTTTGCTTCTTAGATGTGATGCAGTCCCTCCTATGTGATAAGTGGCTTGCATTTCTGTGAAGATCCTTTTAGAAAAAGTTATCAAGGTTGCAGGTGGACAAACTCTCAAGAAGCGAACCTCTCCTTCAGCAATTGGCACTTGTGATGCAGAATTGTGTCTCTCTTGTGCAATCCCACCCCTACTCTTGCACAATTATTATGCAACAGCAGGACCTGTTAGTTAACCTGAACTTGTTTATTTTGGGTGATTTATTTCCACCACCTTGGAGGCAGATTTGGGGCTGCAGCTTTTTTTAAAATGTACTATTGCTTGTTCTTGTTTGATTTTGGCTTTCACCCTGGAGGAAAGATGTAGATCAGCTTGAATGACCAGGGAGTCACTAGATAATCTATTAGATCAGCCCAATGATCCCTGGTCCTTGCACAATACTGGCAACTGAGAAAGTTTGCCTCTTAATTGTTCACTCATAGGATATAAATGAATGCCATCATGCAATGGTGCAGTTACACCCATCTGACAATGTGTGATACTCTGGTCATTGCCAGGGAACTGCATTCTGCTTTAGTGATTGATGTAAGCCACTGCTGTGTCATTGTCTGACTAGAATTGAAGAAAGGTTCCCTGCCTAAGGTTGGTCCAACTCTGAAAAGCCCTGAAGATTGCGTGGAGTTCCAGAAAGTTATTACCTTCCGATGACACCAAACTCCTTGTGCTCTCTGAGACTGGTTATGAAGCAGCAACCATAAGACCCAAAACTTCCAGGCTTTGAGCAACAGAAGGAAGAGGAATGAGTTGGAGTTGAGTACAGGACTGTTGCAGTTAAAATCTGCATTGCTCTGTAAGGGATAATCTCATAATCACTGAGTTGATTATGGACCCTAGAAAGGATACACTACAGCTGCATCACATATAAAACAGTTTGCAGTTCTAATTAATTGCAAGCCATCCTGGATCTCTTCCATTGTTACTTTTTCAGAAACAAGATTTGAACAAGTCATATCTGACTGCAGCAGCTGCAATTACACAAGCTACTTAACTGTTACACAACAAAATGTCTGCTGGCATAAACATAAAGCCTGCCAGCTGGAAGGATCTTCTGAACAAGCTTTCTGACCATGGGTTTCTTCAAAGAGGTACTGACCTCCAAATAAATTGTAGTCTTACCATCCAAGTGTGGATATTACTCCATCAACCTTAGGAATAGTTTCCTATACTTCTAATTTTGCAGAAGGGAGAGGAAATATGTTCTTGGCAGAACAAAGACAGAATAAAAGGAACACCTGGTTTATTCCATTCCTTAGTAATTAGATCAAAAACTGAGCCATGCACTGGGAAGGTAGACAACTTTTTTGATCTGTTTAAAAAAAATGTATCAATCTTTTTTAACTGGTTGCTTCTCTCTAGTAGGAGAGTCCTCCACTTCCAAAGAAAGTAAACTTCTCGTAATAGAGGGAGAATATGCTTAAATGGATATGAAAACCACATTTTTTCTTTCATAATTCAGATAGAGTTTCCAATTTTAAACAACTTTAAAATTTACTTCTATGCCTAATTTTTCTTTGTTCTCTTGGTATCATTTGTTGTAAAGCTGGGACGTATGCTTAGGAGCCGGCCCATTTCTGGAGCAGTATATGGCAGTAGTTTCATAAGAATGTTATCCATTTTCAAGAGCACTAGATGGTAGCACTATTTACTGCCATGAAGTGCTCCATATGCCTACCTTGGTATCTCTACAACACAGAATATCAAGGGAACGAAGCAAATTTGATAATAGAAGAAAATTGGAGTTTTCTAAAATAACATGCTCTGCCTGGATCACAAAAGAAAATGTGTGGGTTTCATATCCTGTTAAAAGTCTAAATTACAGGGCACTTCCTCTATCACTTCTTCAGCATTGGGGTTCTGAGTTTCCGAAAATTAATCTGAGGAAACTTCAGATTCAAATGTACCAATCTTAACTGCCTCTTAGATGGGTCGCTTCTGACTGATGTGAATGATCACCTTCTTCCATAGGATCCCCCTTGGTAAATCACTGGTGGGCTGCAAACCCCTGAACACTCTGCTTAAAGTGAAGGTAAACTTTGATGAATGAAAGCCCGTTTTTTAAAAATACTATTAAAAAAAGGGTCACTTTCATTCATCAAAGTTTACAAAGCAGCCGTTTTGATTAAAAACTTTCCTCTCTTCTTTGCACAGCCAGAGCAGCATCCCCCACCCAGAGATCCTCTCTTCACATGTCATCAATGACTAATCCAGCTTCCTCCAATCACAGCTTTCTCCCCTGGTAGTCATTGCCTGAGGCCATGCCATGATTGGGGGAAGCTGGATTAGTCATTGATGACATGTGAAGAGAGGATCTCCGGGTGGGGGAAGCTGCTCTGGCTGTGAAAAAAACAATCAAAACAGCTGCCTTCTAAACTTTGATGAATGAAAGTGCCCCTGTTTTTAATAGTATTTTGAAAAAACAGGCTTTCATTCATCAAAGTTTACCTTCACTTTAAGATCAGCACTGCATCACCCTGTCTAAGCTTAAATATATACTCTGCATATGAGGCACACAGCTGAGCAGGTGGACACACTGAAATATCAGTGGACCGCACTTTCAGGAGGTCAGCACATTTTCTAGAGACCTGAACTGTACTAGTTTGCTCTATAGTAAATTATCGAGGATACAGTAAGGATAGATGATCAATATCTGATAAAGATAGGAGAACAGATACAATATAAAGGCACACAAACAGTTAACCACAGATGGGGAAGAAGGATAGAAATGGCAAAATGTAAAACTGGTATTCCAGAAAGGGTAACAGTAAATGTGTTTTTAAGTGCTAAATATAAGTGTTAGAAGAGTCTTTTAAAGCTATATTAAGTATACCGTGGCAACTAAGGGGTTAATATAACAGATTTTGAGTAAATTCTGGTAAGCCTGAGTGTCTCACTCCTTCACTGATCCTGGGTTTTCTCCCTGTGCTGAGAAACACTGTAGTGAGGAGTAGAGAGGGAGAGCTAGGAAGATGTCGCCAAATAGTTAACCCCTGATGTCACAGTGCCCAAGGAGAAGCAGAAACTGCAATTCAGTGTTAAATTCCTTCATGTATTCACCAGTGCATACAGTGAGGTGCTTTAGAATCTGAGGTAACTCTGGAGTGCACAAAAAAATTATAGTGGTAAATTCAAAGTGACAATAATACATTTAAAAATAATAAAAAAAGAAATATAATTTAAGAGTGCCCAAAACTGCTGTATACATTTTGTGGTGTATGTGTCCCTAGGTTATTTGAATCATGTGTACATGTTCATGCTAATAGCTGGTGAGCTATAAAGGAGCATAGTACTTACCTGACAGCACCTTCAGCTGTAGACAATGGCTATCAGTAGATAGCCCATCCAAGATAGCGCTAGAGTGGTAACTAGCTATAGAACAAGCTATTATGCTATTGTTCGTTCCCAGGTTGAGTGCTTCTCTCTTTTTATATAAGAATATAATATTGTTTTGTTATATGTTTATGTTTTCATAAGTCCATAAATTCTTGTGGAGAAGAAGGGGAGATGTGATAATTACGCATAAGTTACAGTAAGGGTCTACGGCAGCTACACTGAGGCAGTTGTAAAAAAACAATTTATGCTTATTTCTTTCATCATAGTGAAAGTCCACAAACCAGTACTCCTGGGAATTACTCTTCCTAACCACTAGGAGGAGGAGACAAAGATTCCCACACCCCAAAGCTCTATAAAACCCCTCCCACTTTACTGGTAATCAGTCACAATACTTTATTAAGCACTACTACCTGGAGGACCTCCTACTAAAGGCTGCTTTGGAATAAGTGAAAAACACCAAAAATGTGTTCAACGGAAGATTCATGCTAAAACCCCAAAACCCTGGATAAAAAGGAAGAAATCCTTTAATGAGGAGAATGTCCCACCTCAAAAAAAAACCTTATGAATCGAAGAAAGCTTAACCAAGAAGCCAGAAAACCCCACAAAGCCTTAGCTAACTTGTCCTTTTCTAGAACCTTAAAAAAGAACAAACAGACTAGAGGATTGACTGAAATCCTATATAGCTTGCAGAAAAAAAACTACAAAGTACTGACAACATGCAAATTTTGGAGAGATTCATAGAAATCTTATGACAAAAAGAAGGAACAACCATTTTCAACTTTTATTGTCTGAAGACACCACTTTAGATAAAAAAAAGAATCAAACAGTCCTCAAAACTGCCTTATCCTGATGAAAAAAACAAGATAAGAAGGGACACGAGAAAGAGCAAACAACTGAGAAACTCTCCTAGAAGAAAAAAATTGTTAAAAGAAACAAAAAACGTTCTAAAACATAACCACATACGCATAGGCTCAAAAAGAGGAGCCTTAAAAAAACAACTCAAAAACCAAATTAAGGTCCCATGAAGGAAAAAAATGATTAATAATAGGCTTAATCCTAATTAAAACCAGAACAAAACATCAAATGTTAAGAAGATTAGCAATCTTCCAGTGAAACAAAAAACAGAAAGAGCCAAAAACTGACCCTTTAAAGAACTGCCGAAGAAAAAACAGAATCCTAGGATCTCTAAAACTAATAAAAAACAGCCATACAGCAGGAAATAAAGGCCTTCCAAACCTTAATGGAAAGCTTTCTAGTCACAGGATACAATCCTAAACCAAAGTCTCAACTACAGAAACAAAAGAAACCTCACTGTTTAAGAACAAGTTTAAAAACCTGTTTAGAGATCCTGAAGAAAGAACGGACCTTGAGACAGAGGATCTAGCCACAGAGAATGAGCTAGGGAGAACAAATAAACAACTGTACTACATCTGCAAACCAGATTTTGTGAGGCCAGGCTGAAGCAAATAGAATCACAGATGATCTATACTGCCTGATCCTAGCAATTGCCTTTGGAAAAAAAGGATCAAAGGAGAAAAAGGTATCTCTGAACCTCGCAAAAGTACTTGGGAAATTTGTAGTTCAACCGAAAGGCCATATGATCTTTCCCTGGGAGACCCCAAGACCTGCAATCTGATTAAAAACATCCAGCTGAAGAAGTCTTTACCCTGAATGCAGGGAAAGCTGACCGAGAAAAAAAAAATCTGTTTCCCATTTACTCACCCCTGGAATATGGACTGCAGAGATTATACAATTGTCCTCTGTCCAGGCAAGAATACAATATACTTTCCTTGTGACTAAGGAACTATGAGTCCCCCCCAACAGAATTATATGCTACTGCTGTAATATTGCCTGACTTAAAACACAGATGAGACTCCCTTTCCAATAGGGACCAACTCTGAAAAGCTTTGAAGATCACACAGAGTTTCAAAGTATTTATTGATAACCTCACCTACTGCGGAGACCACACTCCCTGTGTCCTCAGAGACCCCCAAACTGCAACCCCACCCTGAAAGACTTGCATCTGTCAAAATCACAGCCCAAAAAGAATGAACAAAAGAAGCCCCCGTATGATGGACTGATGATCCGGCCACAAAGTCAGGGACTAATTGTCTTGGGATCAAAACAAATACTCTAAGAAAACAGAGTATCCCTGAACCATTATCCAAGCATACAAAGCTGAAAATGCCTCATATGAAACCGAGCAAACGAAATAGCATCTGATGCTGCAAACATTATGCCCAGAATGATCATACAAAGATCTACTCAAGGACACTGAACAGACTGAATATATGAACAGAGTAAAAAAACAAGTTATTCTTAGTACGGTAAAAGAGAGTCTCTAATCACTATGAGAATGCACACAGCATCACGTAGTTGACCACACCCCTGCACCTTCGTGCACACATTCCCGACAATAAGGAAGTAATTAGTAACGGATTCATTTAGAAATAGGTACACAATACACTTATATATTTACACTCACATTCTTACTAATATAATATGCCATATCATTTTATAGGCTATAATACATTTCACTGGTTCACGAGTATCACTAACATATCCTTAGACACGCCTAATATCACACCCCTTTTTAGGAAACACTAACCAATCATACCAAAGATCACTCGCAAGCCTTTCACTCCCTGATACACACCGCTCTATCATTGTACACACTAAGACACTAGCCCAGCATAAGCAAACAAATAGAAATGGTGATATATTTTTTTCCAAAGCAGGAATACAAGGAAGTAACAGGTAAAGGGCTGTAGTACGCAGGCCACATCCGACCACCAAACAAATTGTCAAGTTATATAACAGTAGATTAGATTTGATACTGACCCGGTAATAAGGGAGTTGTTTATACAATAACGACAAGTGACGAAACATTTGGGGTTAAACGTTGATACAGCCATAGAGAGAAGGGTTAATGCTGGTGATCACCAAAAACTTTGTACACCATGTTAGTTATATATCACAGCATTGCAGCATCGTTACAATGTCTATATTGTAGCATTGCAAATATATCTGCACATTGGTGCTGCTCATTTTGTGAGTATATTTTCTCTCTCAAGATTTGTCATTGTTGGTTACACTCGCAGTATTATACTAGGAGGCACCCTCTTTTTTGTGATCTCTATTCACAGATATCCTGATTCTTTGCTTTTGTTTGGAGAGGAGCTGCCAAGACCACAACACTGGCTTCCACTGCTGAAGCACGACTCTACCATCACAGAAGACCACTCTGGGATTTCTCTGACCCACACAGTGCTATCCACTAAGGACTCAGATAAGACTCTATATTGATTGTCAATTGTACACTATGATTACTAGCATCATTTAGTGTTCATTTATATAATCTCATTTATATCATTTATATCATTTGGTGTTCTTATGTGATTGTGCAGATTCAGTGATCATACGATCATACTAGTCACCACATTTGTGTTTATATATCTAAAGTATTTTTTAGCTCTCTAAGCGCCCCCTAGAGTTGGACACATTAGTGCCTCAACAGGTTTGGTTACATAAACTAACTTTGCTGTAAATGAGTCTTAATAGTCTGAATAGTTTTAATCCTGAAAATAGGAACCCTGAAAATTTGTTAAGAGTAAGTAAATAAAAACTGGTTTTAAAATCCCTTTCTTCTTTGAAACAAAGAAAAGATTAAAATAGAACCACAACCCCTGTTCCAAAGTGGAATAAAAACAAAGACTCCCATGGATTTCAGTTTTGAACCAGACTGAAAGAAGGCTTTTGCTTAAAAAGGAGCCTTAGGAACATGAGACTGAAGAAACCTTCCTCTGATAAGCCTCACCCTGAAACCCTAAAATTCTATATTCAAAACCCAAAGAGCCTAAACAGACTGGGAACAAACCCCCTAAAACAAATGTAACCTGCCCCCTACCAGAATATCTGGATTGGGGTCTACACCTTCATGCTGATTTGGATGAGGAAGTAGGTTTCTTAGACAGTTTAAATCTAATCCAATTTGAACTATGCCAAATTGGGAAGAAAACTTCTGTTCCTTATTCAAAAGGAATAAAAAATTATTAGGAACTTAAAATTTTACCCTTAGACATCTCGCCTTAAGGAAGAAAAGTGCCCTTACCTGCTGACACAATAGAAATGATAGAATCTAACCCAGGACCAAAAAACCTATTTCTCGAAAAGAAAGAGATAAAAGTCTGGATTTAGAAACCACATCAGCTGACCAGGACTTTAACCACAAAGCCCTTCTAGCAAGAACTTATAATGACATGTTGCTAACCAACATCTGAAAACTGCTCAGAAAGACCATCCAACCAAACAGAAGAAGCCTCAGCTACACAGGCTTGCTGGAAAATCTTCCTATGAAAGGATTCCTATCCAAAATCTCCTTAAATGATTAACTATCTTCAAAAGGAATGTAAATACGCATAGCAAGGTAGAAATAGTCCCATCCACTTTAGGAACTATATCCAAAAACTTAACAAAAGAAGTTGGCAAAGGATACATTATCCAATAGAGCAAATCAGATGGCAGCACTCCAGTAATCTTAAAAGATGTATTATTTATTCACATCAACTCCAAAAAAGACAATAAAACAATGATGTTTAGGGTGTTACCCCTTAATCATGTTGCAACATGATTAAGGGGTAACACCCAAAACGTTGTTGTTTTATTGTCCTTTTTGGAGTTGATGTAAATAAAAAAAAAAACATCTTTTAAGATTACTGGAGTGCTGCCATCTGATTTGCTCTATTGGATTAACTTTTGATGTGAGGTCCTGGATGGCGTTGTCACCCACTGGATACACAGGTGCTGGAGATAATCTATTCTAAAAGTATACATTATCTTAAACACAGCCAAAGGATTAAAAGGGCCGCCAGGACCAATCTTAGAAACTATCTCAGAGACAGCATTAGGAATAGGAAAAACCTTTAGAGACATAGTTGGTTTAAAAAGTAAAAAACTTAATAGACATGTCCTCAGATATCCTATGATCTAAAAATCTAAAGTACATACCTCTTTAAAAATTGAACCAATATGATCAATCTTAAACAAAAAAATGAGGATAGCTCAAAATCATCAGAAAAATGACTCGTGATTATCAGAAGATATCTCACCTTCTGAGGACGAATCAGCTGAACCAGGATCCGGAACATTATCTAATACAGGCTTAGAGCTAGTAGAAGGATAATCATGAGTTTAACAGTCTCCACGTGACTGGCCACCTGGGCTTCACAGGCAATCAAGATTCCTCTCCGTGCAGGGCTGGCTGGCTGGCCTCTTGGTTGCCTGATGAAACTGACTTGCTTGTCTGAGAAACACGTTGCATGTTTTATTAACCTGACTGAATAAAAGGTTTTACTTTTATTTGGTGCAGTTTTCTCTCTAAAACCTCAGATTGATTCAGACTCATAGGCATTACTTTTAACCCTTCCAACTGAGTGGAACCCAGACTGTCTGTCAAGCACAAGCCAGCCAGCCCTTCACTGAGAGGTTGAGATTCAGCTTGCACAATTAGCATTTACCCATAGTGCTTTATTCATTGTGAGTACCCTTTTGGGAATTTGTATTCTGATCAATATATGTTTTGAAACTTTCTGCACCATGAGGCGCCCTTCCTCTTTCCATTCCAGATAGCTCTTTGCCAGACCAACCAGCACGAGCAGCTGACTTGTGGTGTTTATATTTACACAACATACATCTGTTGGACTTTTAAGACTTTTTGTTACCAATTTTATTGTTTTTTATTGTTTTCACAACTTTTAGTTAATTTTATATATCGTTATTGGTTTTATGTCCTGTAATAGGTCAAGTAATAGGCCTGTCTAGTCTAATAGCACCTCAGATATATTTTCAAACAAGATTTTATGGTTTACAACGCCTCCTTAAGACACATGTGATCTTTACTAATCATGAACTTACCTTTTACGCTTACTTGAGGGGGGCAGAGCCGCCAGCATTTCAGTTTCTGTGAAGTGTACAAAATTCTTGAATTCTGGAGAGAAATCTGTAGAACTCCGCTGTGTGGAATAAACAGTAGGAGGGCAAATACCTTTAGAAGCAAAAGCAGTATTAAAATGCATAATAATATTAAAGGGACAGCCAACACTATAATTGTTATTGTTTAAAGATAGACAATGCATTTACTTCTCATTCTCCAGCTTTGCACAACCAACATTGTTATATTAATATACTTTATAACATTTAAACCTCTTAATTTCTGCCTGTTTCTAAGCCACTACAGTCAGCCTCTAATCACATGCTTTTTTATTTGCCTATCACAACAGGAGACTGCTATTTCATGTGGGCCATATTGATAACATTGTGCTCACGCCTGCTGAGTTATTTAAGAGTATACTATAGTAACAAGATAGTAGGTAAAGTAGTACTAATGGTAAGTACCTATAGGTGCCAAATATTTTTGTAATCAACAAGCACCTATTAGGGGGGCAATATAGCACTAAGGAGACTCATAGATAAATGAGTTACAAAGTCTGTAACAAAAAAGAGTGCTTTACCCCTACAATTATATAGGAAAAATTCTCACTAAATAATACAGGAACGATTTTTAGCCATTCATACATTATCTTAATTAGTTTAACTATTCAATCATACACGTTTAAAAACACTTAAACTCTCTAGATATCAATATATAGCATAGGTGTGTGAATAATACCTCTGAGAATCATGTATCTAGATGTGAAACATTGTACTTGGTTTGTATAATATCAAGCAGTCAGAGACAAAAGATATCTGTTGTAGCCGGCTATTAATAAATTCAGAAATAATGCTGTAACAAGAGGACCTGTTATTATGTGGGATGTCAGATTACGGGATTAAAGCTATCTAGCTAATACTCTATCTGTAATTATAAAGTCCTTGCTTGCACAGTTAACTTTAGCACAGCTGTTCAGGGTAATAGATTCTGTCTGCTTAAGACCCTTCTATAGAGAGGGCTAGATTAACGTTTAACTGACTTGTTTCACTATCATAGCATAACGTCTGATCTCAGAATATAACACACATTTACAAGCTATTGGCAATCAACAATTATCATAGGGCGTAAGCGGTTAAAAATGAGAATATGGGGGGGAACTTCCGGGCGGCGGCCATGTTTGGTCGCATAACTGAAGGCTGCTACATCTTTTCTCTGATAAATGCAAAAATGTACTTTTAAGCAGATTGATCTACATAATTTTTTGCAAGAGCTGACTTACGCTTGAGAAGCTGCACCTATTTTACCCAGTTTTGCAGGAATTGCTGCTGGCTTTAGTGCCTGGAAGCCGCTACAAGATCTCGGCCTATATTATACCCCCCGGCAGGGTGCCTTTGGCCCTGTCATTACGCGGCACTTAAAGTGCTACAACTTTTAGCATCTAACCTACTACTCCCACCGAATCCAATATAAGATGGATCCTCACGCATGGGAGACTGAGATGAGACAACTATTACAGTCCCACTTTAACAAGCTGGAGCACGCTTTGTTTGGAGGTGCAAGACTCCTTTCACTGCCGACAGAAGCGCTGGAAGATACTCTATCGGACGAGCATCACCTCATTACATCGCAAAGCGATAAAGTGCCACCAATTGAGGAGATATGCAATTTAGCTGCGGAGTCTATGCCTGCTACGCAACAAGAGTATATAGCGCAGAAGCCATTCCTTACCGCTTTGACTACCATCATGGAAGCACCTCCTATTGCAGCGCACCAGCGGAAAATTGTGAGCAAAGCCGAATCTACATGGGGAGAAGAATCCCAAGCGCAGTCCGAATTGAAGGACTTTCTCTTTCACCTGACAGCCTTACATGTGTCGCAGCCAGATGCAGGAGGTCGGTTCGTGGTCGGTCCGTTGCAGGCAACGTGCTGCTCGTGTTACAGCAAGTATGGGCTCCGTGGCATCATCCCTGAGCATACCTTGATGAGATCTACCCTAAACAGGACAGGTGTGGGCTAATTGTCCTATGTGAGTGGGATCATTGAGGAGAACTTGGGCAATGACATTTGGGTAGATGGCTGTTAAGGAACTTTATTATGAACAGTTTCCATATATGTTTTGCGTGCCTTTGTGAAAAGACTGTCCATATTAATAGTATCTCCTGTCTTTTGAACGTTAACCACACTAGTATGTCTATTAATGTTACAAGTTTCATGGTTTTATCCTAATGTGTAATACTGAATGTCACTGGTACCCCCAGACCTGCCATTGTTAATATGCCATCACATATGCAGGGTTCTATATTTATTATTTGTTGGTTCCACTCACAGAGGTCCCATGGGTTGTCCTATTATATAGTAAGCCTTCAGACTCATGTTATACCCTGCTACTGGTTTAGCATAGATTTGAGAAGTACATTGCTGATATGAGATTGTTGGGTCACCCTTAACCTGATTTCACCATCTAGTAATTAGGAATTAACCTCTACATATATGGTTTTTAGGTCTGGGGATCGCAGGAGTTGAGCCCTATCCTATATCACTCCTTATAAGAGCCCACTACTATTTTGTTAAATTTTGCTAAATTATGTTAACGTAAACACACTTGCTATAGCTCTAGTTAGCGCTCAATCCAAATATGCTTGTGTGGTAAGTCTCCAGATTTTCTGCTGTGTCTTGAAGCTAGGGTGATATAAATCTCGAGGAATGCAATGCTGACATAGGATTATGGGACTAATACCAATTTGATATAATTCTCTAGTAATGTCCCAATAGGCTTCTGTAAGGCCCTAATCTATAGCTTTTGGAGATAACAGCCAGCTTTACCACAGTATTGTTTAGATATTCTCACACCTTTTATGCAATTAATATACAGTTAATTTTATTTAAGTGTTCTAGCATAATTAGACTGTATATTAAAGAGGAAACCCATCTCCAGCTGGTCCCCTGGGCAGGATTTCTCCCTAGTTTCCTGTTCTCGCCTCCAGCGGCCAAAAAAGCGAGGGCATAGAATTAAATTAAACTAATAATCTGCCCCATGTTACACTGGATTAATTGATGGTCAGTACTCAATACCTAGATAGCAAAGAAGGCTTGAATGTATTTTCATAATGTTTGCTTAGCTCGAGTCCAAGAGGGAAACAATAGCTCCCAGTGTGTGGTATGTTTTATGTGTTTTATGTCTCGTTATGAACATTTGGTGTGGACAAACTTTGTTATTACTTAAGAGTTTATTTCCTATCCCTCATAGAAAAGGTGGTTCATCAATTGAGATCCAAGAGTGGTCTCCTTTTAGTTGGGATTACTTCCTGTAGATTGATACCCTTACCATCAATATGAGGTCCAAAAGTGGCCTCAGCCTTCGGTCAGGAAGTATACAGTTTTGTTAGGCAAATGTTATATATATTCTTATATTTTCATAACATGGTGTATATGTAAATATGTAAACAATTGCTCTTTATATTTTCCAATGATTTCCAGTATACTTGTATGTATGCCTACTATTGAACCTCAATAAAAATATATTAAAAAAAAAAATAAAAAAAAATGAGAATATGAACCCTCTGAAGCCAGACCCCTGACACATGTTTCGCTCATGCTTCCTCAGAGGGGTTACGTATACTGAAATATTTTAAAAACACTGATCTTATTATCCTGTATCTTTCTCCGCCCCATTGCTTTCTTCCGGCTTTATGCTCCTTACAGTGGTCAGCGGTCCCACCCGTCGTATGCGTAAGGATGCATGCTCATACTCGAGGACTAAATGTATGCGCATGCGCAATTGTACGATCTCCGCTGAGATACATACTAACAAAGAATCACTTTATTTATTGTTTAGTATTTCAGCGGAGATCGTCCTAACAGTGTCTCGGCATTGCAGGATTCCCCAAAGGCTACAACGAGCAAAAATTGTAATATAGTCCTATTTGTAATATAATTAACTATTGAACCAATAGACACAAAACCAAACTTAGTGGTAAACACGGTTTAAATAAGAAAAACAGGCGAATATAAAGTGCAGTGCAAAGTAAGACATTTTTGAGCAAGGAGCTGTTACAATGGCAACATGCGGTGTATGTATGTGTCTTTAGAAAACAGACAATATCCAATACAGTGGGCAAAAACATATGTAGAAAGTACATCAGAATGGCTGGATATACCAGCTTAAGCACAGTCCTGGTCACTGATTTCATACACGGCTATAGACCATATTAGCTCTCAAAATCGGGGATCTGCAACATCTGTAAATCAACCCCGTTCAGCCGGTCATGCCTTCTTATATATAGTGCAGAAAACTATAAAAACTTTTGTGCGTTGTTCATCCTCCATAGATAAGTCATCTGTGTGATATCCTCCTCCACTATGGCGTGTCTGTGTGAATCAATTGCAGCTTACACCCATACACATACACCGCGCGGCTCCACTCTGCGTCACTGTCAATCCATTAGGTCCCTCCTCCAGGCTCTTCCGATAGTAAGTACAGCCCTCTCCCCAGCTCAGGACTAGAAAAAAGGAATGGAGTCCCAGTACTCCACAAAGTATCAGCAAAAAACAATTCAGAGAAGTCCGGGCTTGTATAGACAAAAATGAAAAGATAAATAGAATCCCTTCCATTTAAACCAGAGATATCCCTGCTCCACATGCACACACCAAATCTAACGCACTCCAGAGAGGCCCTAGTCATATACCTTCTAATGGCTACCAAACTAACGATTGCCAGAATATGGAAACATAAAGACCCCCCCCTTATAACCCAACATAAAGACCCCTCCCCTTATAACCCAAGTTCTTACTACAGTCCATTATATCAAGCATATGTAACTATACTCACATAGAATGCTAGACAAAGTGGACTTCTACCAAGAGACTTGGGGGCATATGTATCAAGCTACATATAGAGCTTGATGCCCTGTGTTTCTGGCGAGCCTGCAGGCTCGCCAGAAACAGCCGTTATGAAGCAGCGGTCACAAAGACCGCTGCTCCATAACCTGTCCGCCTGCTCTGAGCAGGCGGACAGACATCGCCGGAAATCAACCCGATCGAGTACGATCGAGTTGATTGACACCTCCTTGCTGGTGGCCTATTGGCCGCGAGTCTGCAGGGGGTGGCGTTGCACCAGCAGCTCTTGTGAGCTGCTGGGGCAATGCTGAATACGGCGAGCGTATTGCTCGCCGTATTCAGCGAGGTCTGTCCGACCTGATCTGCACTGTCGGATCAGGTCCGACAGACCTTCATAACTAGAGGCCTTGGTCCGCAAGGATTGAAAAATTCCCTGACTTACTTAGTTTCCTTTTTACTACAATTGTGACCTTGGGGTGAGGAGAGAGGGAGAGAGTGAGAGAGGTATATTTAAATTCACCCCCTTCTTTTTTTCTCCCTTAAGATCTTATTGTTTATTCTAAACCCTGACCCCTTACCTCTGGGATGATACTTTTGGAACTGTTCTTTTTCTTGATGTTACCTATTCGAATTAGCTGCATAATACACTGTTAACTATAGTTTATAAGAAAAATCTTGAGGTGCAGAGTTCTGGATTTTGATAAAAATAAGTTCACTAACTTAATATGCTGTTTTTCCTATTCAATATTGTACGACTCTTAAGATTAGCTTCGCTGCCAGTCCCTGTTGTATAACTGGCTGATATTTGATGTACAGCTTCATGTTTTATGTCATTTTCCTGTCCTTTATGTATTTGAACCTGCTCCTCAATAAAATAAAAATAAAAAATAAAAAAATGTAAGTTTTTATTAATATTCCATTAAAAAATAGGCAGACTCCATTGAACAAATAGTGAACAATAAAAAAATTAAGTCTGACCGGTTTCGGTCAATCAGACCGTAGTCATAGACATAAAATTACAGGTAACAGGTATGTACTATTTAAAGCTACATCTCTCCTCCAATTGGAGATTCCTAAATAGTGTTCACAATGTTTAACCCATAAGCACCAATCATAGGTAAATCAATATTAGTAGCACATATAATGTATACATACATCCAATATTAGTGTAGATAACTATACATTCTAAGTACAAACACGTTTTCTCAATTGAATGAATGTACATACTTAAATGTTATGACAGACTTCATATAGGCTATATTAAAAATATTAACAACATATTTAAAGTTATATAACCATTCAATTCTCTATTGATAAAATTCTCAAACAATTAGAAAATACTGTGACAAATGTAATCTTAGTAGCATAGTATGTAAATAATAATATGATAAGCTTATATAACTACTAGGTATTCTGTTCATAATATCGGGAGTTAAGATAGATGCATATGTATCAGATGTATATATATTTTTAGATAAGGACTTCCCTAGGGTAAACTTGAATCCCTAATATGGCTTGTTGAAGCATATACATAGAACGAAAGATAGGGAGCTAAGAGGGAATGTCACAGTATTTTCTAATTGTTTGAGAATTTTATCAATAAAGAATTGAATGGTTATATAACTTTAAATATGTTGTTAATATTTTTAATATAGCCTATATGAAGTCCGTCATAACACTTAAGTATGTACATTCATGTGTTTGTATTTAGAATGTATAAAGTTATCTACACTAATATTGGATGTATGTATACATTATATGCGCTACTAATATTGATTTACCTATGATTGGTGCTTAAGGTTTTGTCAGTATATGGCAGGGTTATAACACAATATATTTAATAATTATCCTTTAAACTGAACCCCAATAAAATATGCATATATTAGAAACCATCAAATTAATATAAATTCCTAATTTGTTTATTATTAGTTAATATCTATGAACACATTGAAATATATTTGTAGGAACTAGAATATGAATCAATACTATACACGTTTAAATTATTAAAATATGCTATGCTCTTTACAAAGCAACCCAAATTGTAACTTTTAACTAGCCTTATTCACAATAAAATTTCATTCAATTTACACGAGATTCCAAGATATTTAGCTGCAAACATTCAAGCAATACACTCAGCTATTTAACCACAATTTATTCTAATATAATTTCAATTTAAAACATCAGAAATTGTATATATTATTTGTGCCAACAATCAAACTCTATGTCAGTTTATCTAAGCTGAATTAAGTTCTTAGTTACCTACAGTTAAAACAAATTCTAAGACATATATATATACATTTTGCAAAGATAAATTAGTTAGCATACAAAAGACAAACTTGACACTATACAGGATTATGAACACAGTTTAAAAATACTGAGTGCTCCTTTAAATCTCTTAACTATAATTTGAATATGGTCTTACCAATAACCTTTGTTTCAAATATTAAAAATTAGATTAATTATACATCAACAATTTGAAACAATTGGTAGCTGTCTTTTCCAAATATCTTTAGATCATCTCATTTGAAGGAAAGTTATCGCATAGATCAAGGTAAGTTTTCAGTTTCTTGCTTAAAAGGATTGTGTCCCCAAGAGAATGGCTGCCAGTTATCAATCACTAGTGACAAGCAGATCGCCAAAAAACTGTTTGTCTTGCATTTAGCTATTCCTTATATAATCATTGATGATCTTTTTCGTTCACCCCCACGGTGCTTGTCCCCTTCTCATTTGACACTCGGGAGGTCCCATCGGATTGGCCCTGGAAAATTTCATTTTTAACAGCCAAAGCCTTCTGGCTGTAATACTGGACCTTGGCCATCGGGGGGGGGGGGGGGGGGGGGGGGACATGATAAACAAAACAGATTCATTCTTAACCTCACATTCATGTTTGCTACAATTTTAAATATCTTCCATATAATGATTATTTAAAATCATCATAATTTCTTGCATTAATTATTTACACTCCGAATTCCAGGCAGGATAGCATCATGTGAATTTTCTGATTATTTTAATAGGAAACATCAAATTCTTTTTAATATCATATTACATCAAAATAATTTATACTGCTAACTATTCCAAAATTAATAGCATTTAAAAATCCTGATATATATATTCATACAAATACAGCATGTTTTATATTCCATATTTCTAATAAATCCTGAATGCATGAATCTTGTCTATGGTCCATATTCATAGGACATCTTGTTATTATATGTCTGAAAAATATAGAGATACAGAGGTTATTATTCCATACAGATTAATATTTCATATCTGTATATCTCTCTTTGAGAGGATAAAATACACAGGATATCATTTAAAATATCAATTAGATATGTACTTCTTAGATGCCCGGAATGAAAGAGATAATTGTTAGAATGCTCATTTTAAAATCCTAAAACATTATATGCTTCCAATATATATATATATATATATATATATATATATATATATATATATATATATATATATATATATACATACACACATTAATTTCTATGCAGTGTTCAAAATTATACAAAATCCAGCAGATTACACATTGTTATACAATTATTTAAATTATGTAGGCTGTAATGGTATATGTGTCTCTGCTTGGTTTTATGTGAATACAGCGCCAACAAGAGGCCAAGGGATAAATATACTCACAGAGAGATAAAAGAAGATTATTTAATGAACCATGTTAAAAAGCATCAGTAATAAAAGACTATATATAAAAAATGTAAAAAGCACATATAAATAAAATTACAAATACAGGAATATCTTACAGAAGCGGCTCAAAGGGCCAAAGCTGATAATTACAATAAAAACAGAGGTAATAACAGGTGATCAGTGTGAGTGGTACACCAGAATAAGAGTGTATACTGATAAAACAGAATTAGCCTAAGTGCAACTGTAGCAAGTGCATCAAGCAAAAAACTAATAAACAATAATACAAACAATAGTGTTCAAAATTAGTGTTACAAAAATAGTGTTCCAAAAAATAGAAAAATGCACTGCAGTGCAAAAAAAGGGGGTAGCAAAATAATTGTATAGATACGATCAAGTAGTGAGTGAGTGCAAATGGATATAAAAATGCTAGCTACTTAATCCAGTGAGGTTAAGATATAATTAAATAAAATACACAATATGCAATAACATAAAAAATAAAATACACAATATGCAATAACATAAAAAATAAAATATAAAATATAATCCAAAAAAGTGTTCAAAAAGTTGATCAACAAATGTTAGTGAAGAACAAAAATAAGTCAATCAAAACTAAAAAATGGGCCTTTCTCAAGACAGTCTTGAGAAAGGCCCTTTTTTGAGGGCAGAAACGCGTTGACATATTGGTAAGCATTACTTTAATCTTTACTTCATTCTCATATTGGATACACTATGTTGTGAATTTCTTTTTTTTACAGGGACACTTTTTAGGATACCATAGGAGCAGCTGACAGGTGCTAGGATCCAATCAGCTACTTCAGCAACCACACTCAGGAATTTGGATCTGTTAAAGTAACTAACATTGGAAGGAATCAATTTCCTCACTTTCACCTTGCTTTTCATCACCCTTTTTTTCCCATTTTTTAGTTTTGATTGACTTATTTTTGTTCTTCACTAACATTTGTTGATCAACTTTTTGAACACTTTTTTGGATTATATTTTATATTTTATTTTTTATGTTATTGCATATTGTGTATTTTATTTTTTATGTTATTGCATATTGTGTATTTTATTTAATTATATCTTAACCTCACTGGATTAAGTAGCTAGCATTTTTATATCCATTTGCACTCACTCACTACTTGATCGTATCTATACAATTATTTTGCTACCCCCTTTTTTTGCACTGCAGTGCATTTTTCTATTTTTTGGAACACTATTTTTGTAACACTAATTTTGAACACTATTGTTTGTATTATTGTTTATTAGTTTTTTGCTTGATGCACTTGCTACAGTTGCACTTAGGCTAATTCTGTTTTATCAGTATACACTCTTATTCTGGTGTACCACTCACACTGATCACCTGTTATTACCTCTGTTTTTATTGTAATTATCAGCTTTGGCCCTTTGAGCCGCTTCTGTAAGATATTCCTGTATTTGTAATTTTATTTATATGTGCTTTTTACATTTTTTATATATAGTCTTTTATTACTGATGCTTTTTAACATGGTTCATTAAATAATCTTCTTTTATCTCTCTGTGAGTATATTTATCCCTTGGCCTCTTGTTGGCGCTGTATTCACTTCTTACTACTTGTGCATATTTTTTGGAGGTTGGTTAGGATCTCTGTTTGGATACAGCTTGGGGATTACCTTAGCGCTTGTACACACACCCTTTTTCACTATCTGCTTGGTTTTATCCTCCCCCAGACGTATGTCTGCATTACGTTTATTCAAGTGTCAGAGATTCAGTGAGCCATTGCATTGTTATCACACATGTCTGTTAGCATATGTTTCTTTTCAGATTACAAAGATTGGGTAAAGGATTTCAAAAGACTCTTGAGCATATCCTCCCCCAAAGTACAGACTATTGACTCCAAATAACTAAGGGGTTTCTTTGAAATGGTTGATGGCCAAATGTTTTAGGACTAGAAGAAGGTTTAGTCACCATCTGATAGGGACTTCATTTTCACACCCTATCAAGGAAATGTTTCCTTTGAAGTGATTTTTATGATTCATCCTGTGTAATTAAAAACAGTGGGGCTAAATTTCACACAGTGCCATTTGAAGCTTTTAGAAACTAAATTAATTATTTGATGTACACAGCCACATCACCACTAAATAATAATAAGTATACCTGTGTATATCATCTAATAATATTTCAAATACATTGAAAGGTTAAACATTGTGAACACTATTTAGGAACCTCCAATTGGAGGAGAGATGCAGCTTTAAATAGTACACACCTGTTACCTGTAATTTTATGTCTATGACTACGGTCTGATTGACTGAAACAGGTCAGACTTTATTTTTTATTGTTCACTATTTGTTCAATGGAGTCTTTTACTTTTACAAGCTTTTGGATTCTATTTATCTGTTCATTTTTGTCTATACAAGTCCAGACTTCGCTGGATTGTTTTTTACGGTTTAAATAAATAAAGTTTTTTAAAATCTTATATACTGTATATGAAGGCTCTGAGACGGATATAATGGACGGTTCTATAAGACTGAAATTTACTTTTATATTAACCTTCTTATTACAAAGTTTAAAATAATTGATTAGCGGGTAGCTATTAGTGGTTATTGTATGCTGCATACAGTTGAATGTTATTGTTATTTATCTTAATAGGGACTAGTTTATGCACTTTGATAGATTTATATTCTTTGTCAATATGTCTAACACTCCTATACATGGAATCTATATATGTATACACTTTTCATATGCTCATTTCTTCACAAAGTGCTCTAGGAGGGTTTGAGCTAACATTGTAATTTTTTTTTTGCCTTAAAATATGATATGGGAAACAATACACAGTCAGTAGATGTCAATACTTGATAAGATCTTAAGCTCTTAAGATAGTCCTATGGGTCTGGAATAGGTAACACTTAATCAAAAGCTGGACTTTTGCACCCATATTTCCTTTCATATATCTATCACCATGCTGCCAGCGGACGAGGTAGCATGAAACCCCATTTAAGTCCAGGCTTCCTTTCTAGATAATATCAGATGGCCATACAAACCAGTGTTTTTATCTGGGACTATTGATCCTCCCAATATATATAGAATCCAATAGGGACATATTTACTAGTTGAGACCCATTTTATATGGGATACCTAATTCACACTTAGATAATATACTGTGTTTACTATTGTCCAATTATAAATTCTGCACCTTCCTGGAGCTTACAAACATTTTTGGAGACCTAACGTTAGTTCCTAGTTTGATCTAAGGAAAAGAGTACTACTTGAATGCCCGCTATAAGAAGAAGAATTTTATTATAGTTATTATTATTGTACCACAATAGTGTAATAAGTTCATTGGGTTTCTCCTTGTCTTCAATATTTTTAAACATCCTCAGCTTCACATTACTAATCTCACCTCTCCCAACCCATCACCTATATAGTTTACTCAGTAAACCAAGGAAAATATATCCCACGACCTATCCCTTTAAAACTATTACTTCTGACACTTACACTATTCTAGTTTTTCATTTACAGCCCCCTTCCCCTACATGTTATGTATATCTAATAATATTACTCCCGAATATATCTATATATGTCTACAGCTAATAGCCCAAATGTGGCTGGCTGTCATATAGGGAATATGCAATACTCTCTAAAAAGCATAAGGTTCACTATGATTTAATCTGCCATATAAGCTTGTACTTTATATTTGCTGTGATTTATTTTATGTCATGCCTTAATTAAATTTTAAAACTCTTGGTACGTCATTTACCGATTCTCTATTGTTTGAAACTTTGACTTGAACCTTAATAAAAACATAATTTATGTAAGAACTTACCTGATGAATTAATTTCTTTCATATTGGAAAGAGTCCATGAGCTAGTGACGTATGGGATATACAATCCTACCAGGAGGGGCAAAGTTTCCCAAACCTCAAAATGCCTATAAATACACCCCTCACCACACACCACACCCACAATTCAGTTTAACGAATAGCCAAGTAGTGGGGTGATAAAGAAAGGAGTAAAAAGCATCAACAAAGAAATTTGGAATAATTGTGCTTTATACAAAAAAATCATAACCACCATAAAAAGGGTGGGCCTCATGGACTCTTGCCAATAGGAAAGAAATGAATTTATCAGGTAAGTTCTTACATAAATTATGTTTTCTTTCATGTAATTGGCAAGAGTCCCTGAGCTAGTGACATATGGGATATCAAATACCCAAGATGTGGAACTCCACGCAAGAGTCACTAGGGAGGAAGGGATAAAAACATAATTTATGTAAGAACTTACCTGATAAATTCATTTCTTTCATATTAGCAAGAGTCCATGAGCTAGTGACGTATGGGATATACATTCCTACCAGGAGGGGCAAAGTTTCCCAAACCTCAAAATGCCTATAAATACACCCCCTCACCACACCCACAAATCAGTTTAACGAATAGCCAAGAAGTGGGGTGATAAGAAAAAAGTGCGAAAGCATAAAAAATAAGGAATTGGAATAATTGTGCTTTATACAAAAAAATCCTAACCACCACAAAAAAGGGTGGGCCTCATGGACTCTTGCTAATATGAAAGAAATGAATTTATCAGGTAAGTTCTTACATAAATTATGTTTTCTTTCATGTAATTAGCAAGAGTCCATGAGCTAGTGACGTATGGGATAATGAATACCCAAGATGTGGATCTTCCACGCAAGAGTCACTAGAGAGGGAGGGATAAAATAAAGACAGCCAATTCCGCTGAAAAATAATCCACACCCAAAACAAAGTCTTAATCTTATAATGAAAAAAACTGAAATTATAAGCAGAAGAATCAAACTGAAACAGCTGCCTGAAGTACTTTTCTACCAAAGACTGCTTCTGAAGAAGAAAACACATCAAAATGGTAGAATTTAGTAAAGGTATGCAAAGAAGACCAAGTTGCTGCTTTGCAAATCTGATGAACCGAAGCTTCATTCCTAAATGCCCAGGAAGTAGAGACTGACCTAGTCGAATGAGCTGTTATCCTTTGAGGCGGAGTTCTACCCGACTCAACATAAGCATGATGAATCAAAGACTTTAACCACGATGCCAAAGAAATGGCAGAAACCTTCTGACCTTTCCTAGAACCAGAAAAGATAACAAATAGACTAGAAGTCTTTCGGAAATCTTTAGTAGCTTCAACATAATATTTCAACGCTCTAACTACATCCAAAGAATGCAACGATCTTTCGTTAGAGTTCTTAGGATTAGGACACAATGAAGGAACTACAATTTCTCTACTAATGTTGTTAGAATTCACAACCTTAGGTAAAAATTTAAATGAAGTTCGCAAAACCGCCTTATCCTGATGAAAAATCAGAAAAGGAGACTCACAAGAAAGAGCAGATAATTCAGAAACTCTTCTAGCAGAAGAGATGGCCAAAAGAAAACAAAACTTTCCAAGAAAGTAATTTAATATCCAGCGAATGCATAAGTTCAAACGGAGGAGCTTGAAGAGCCCCCAGAACCAAATTCAAACTCCAAGGAGGAGAGATTGACTTAATGACAGGTCTTATACGAACCAAAGCCTGTACAAAACAATGAATATCAGGAAGATTAGCAATCTTTCTGTGAAAAAGAACAGAAAGAGCAGAGATTTGTCCTTTCAAGGAACTTGCAGACAAACCTTTATCCAAACCATCCTGAAGAAACTGTAAAATTCTAGGAATTCTAAAAGAATGCCAGGAAAAATGATGAGAAGAACACCAAGAAATGTAAGTACTCCAGACTCGATAATATATCTTCCTAGATACAGATTTACAAGCCTGTAACATAGTATTAATTACGGAGTCAGAGAAACCTCTATGACTGAGAATCAAGCGTTCAATCTCCATACCTTCAAATTTAAGGATTTGAGATCCTGATGGAAAAAAGGACCTTGCGATAGAAGGTCTGGTCTTAACGGAAGAGTCCACGGTTGGCAAGTAGCCATCCGGACAAGATCCGCATACCAAAACCTGTGAGGCCATGCTGGAGCCACCAGCAGAACAGACGAACGCTCCTTTAGAATCTTGGAAATCACTTTTGAAAGAAGAACTAGAGGCAGAAAGATATAGGCAGGATGATACTTCCAAGGAAGTGACAATGCATCCACTGCTTCCGCCTGAGGATCCCTGGATCTGGACAGATACCTGGGAAGCTTCTTGTTTATATGAGAAGCCATCAGATCTATTTCTGGAAGTCCCCACATTTGAACAATCTGAAGAAATACCTCTGGGTGAAGAGACCACTTGCCCGGATGTAACATCTGGCGACTGAGATAATCCGCTTCCCAATTGTCTATACCTGGGATATGAACCGCAGAAATTAGACAGGAGCTGGATTCCACCCAAACAAGTATTCAAGATACTTCTTTCATAGCCAGAGGACTGTGAGTCCCTCCTTGATGATTGACATATGCCACGGTTGTGACATTGTCCGTCTGAAAACAAATGAATGACTCTCTTTAGAAGAGGCCACGACTGAAGAGCTCTGAAAATCGCACGGAGTTCCAAAATGTTGATTGGTAATCTCGTCTCCTGAGATTCCCAAACCCCTTGTGCTGTCAGAGATCCCCATACAGCTCCCCAACCTGTCAGACTTGCATCTGTTGAGATCACAGTCCAGGTCGGAAGAACAAAAGAAGCCCCCTGAACTAAACGATGGTGGTCTGTCCACCAAGTCAGAGAGTGTCGTACAATCGGTTTTAAAGATATTAATTGCGATATCTTTCTATAATCCCTGCACCACTGGTTCAGCATACAGAGCTGAAGAGGTCGCATGTGAAAACGAGCAAAGGGGATCGCGTCCGATGAAGCAGTCATAAGACCTAGAATTTCCATGCATAAGGCTACCGAAGGGAATGATTGAGACTGAAGGTTTCGACAAGCTGAAACCAATTTCAGACGTCTTTTGTCCGTCAGCGACAGAGTCATGGACACTGAATCTATCTGGAAACCTAAAAAGGTTACCCTTGTCTGAGGAATCAACGAACTCTTTGGTAAATTGATCCTCCAACCATGTTCTCGAAGAGACGATACAAGTTGATTCGTATGAGATTCTGCTAAAAGTGAAGACTGAGCAAGTACCAAGATATCGTCCAAATAAGGAAATACCACAATACCCTGTTCTCTGATTACAGATAGAAGGGCACCGAGAACCTTTGAAAAAATCCTTGGAGCTGTTGCTAGGCCAAACGGCAGAGCCACAAACTGGTAATGCTTGTCTAGGAAAGAGAATCTCAGAAACTGATAGTGATCTGGATGAATCGGAATATGCAGATATGCATCTTGTAAATCTATTGTGGACATATAATGCCCTTGCTGAACAAAAGGCAGAATAGTCCTTATAATTAGCATTTTGAATGTTGGTATCCTTACATAACGATTCAATATTTTTAAATCCAGAACTGGTCTGAAGGAATTCTCCTTCTTTGGTACAATGAAGAGATTTGAGTAAAACCCCAGCCCCTGTTCCAGAACTGGAACTGGCACAATTACTCCAGCCAACTCTAGATCTGAAACACATTTCAGAAATGCTTGAGCCTTCACTGGATTTATTGGGACACGGGAAATAAAAAATCTTCTTGCAGGAGGCCTTATCTTGAAGCCTATTCTGTACCCTTGAGAAACAATGTTCTGAATCCAAAGATTGTGAATCGAATTGATCCAAATTTCTTTGAAAAAACGTAATCTGCCCCCTACCAGCTGGGCTGGAATGAGGGCTGAACCTTCATGTGGACTTGGGAGCTGGCTTTGGCTTTCTAAAGGGCTTGGATTTATTCCAGACTGGAGCTGGTTTCCAAACTGATACTGTTCCTGTAGGGGAAGGATCAGGCTTTCGTTCCTTATTATGACGAAAGGAACGAAAACGATTAGCGGTTAAAGTCTCCAATTGGTAAAGTGCCGTTGTGCAGTGTTTAAGCCTATGAATAATAGACCTTTAAAAGCACTCTGGGTTCGTTTTTGTGGGTCCTGGGGCAGGAATTACACATGCAGAGACGGCTCACCGGTGATCAGTGACCGCTCAATGTACCTGTCCTATCCACCAACGATACCTCAGCTAGTAAAGAAATATAAAGTGTTCAGGGTTTAGTAAGCAAATTCTACGCGTTTCAGCCTCCAGGGGCCTTTATCAAGATGCTTACTAAATGTTTTGGCCATTTTAAATAGCCCTCTCTCTATTTTTATTGGATAATATCCAGCCAATAGTGTGTAAGCTATTGGAAATACGGTATGACGTTATTTGAATCATTATGCTACAAAACCTTTGGTCAAAATATGTGGTGCATACGTGTTACATTATTTTGTCAATTCACATATTTACAATTGATCTTATTGTATCTGTTTTTTATTTATAAATTTAGTATTTAATTTATTTGATACAATGAATCCAATCTTGGCAACCTCTTGATAGATATACAAAAAATATAAAAATATATAAAAAAAATATAAATTTATAAAAAATATATATATATCGATAACAGATATTTGAGAGTATTTTGAAATGTTCCTAAATGGTTTTGATAGCTACAGATGTGTATTTATGTGGCGGTATTTAAGATAACGAACAATTGTTAAAAATAATAAGAATCTGATATAGTTACTCCAACCAGTTAAACCATATCTAAAAAAATTTTTTAAAATATCTGAGTTATATAAAAAGTTAAGGATTAATTTAAATTAAAAATATATACATATATATTAAAAATATAAAATCATACATGTATATAAAAATAAAAAATGGACAATTTGGACAAAAAATTTTGTTTGGACAAAATTTTTTCAATAAATTAGAAAATTAAAAGATTAAGAATGGATTTTCATATCAGCCTACTAAGATCCATTTCGGAGTTAAGGCCATGGGGGTGGAGGGTTTTAAAATTAAATATGAGTTCAGCTTCCTTTTTTAATAGCACATAGTTGATATTCCCTCCCCTACTCCCCAAATTAATTTGTATTACACCCCAATATTTAAAATCCTTTAGACTCCCTTCATGTTTCTCTTTAAAATGGTTATATAATTTCGTTTCTGAAGAGCCGTGTTCTATTTTTAAAATGTGTTCCCGGATTCTATCTCTTAGAATCCTGCTTGTCTGTCCGAAATAGAACAGGTTACATGAACATTTGATGCAATAAATTATATTTTTATCAGAACATCTTATTAATTGCTTCATTTTAAAACTGGAGTTAGTGTTATGTGATTTTATTTCTTTTATCTTATGACTGTATTTACAGGATTTACAAGTGTTACATGGAAAAAAAAACAATTAGTTTTTCTCCTTTCATATCTTATCCTTTCATATCTTTATATGTAGAATGATGTTTTTTTTCCCTTATATTCACTGGGGGATAATAAACTCTTTAGGTTTCTAGCTTTTTTAAAAATTATGTCAGGTTGGTTTTTTACTTGATTCCCTAGTATATGGTCCTGTTTAATTAGATGCCAGTGTTTTCTCAGAATTTTTTTGACTTCATAGTGTTCTGAGCTAAACTCAGTGATGAAAGGCACAAACAGTTCATTGGAATTTTTTGTAATTGATTTCTTTTTTGGTAATAATAGGGTGTTTCTATCAATTTTAGCAACCTCTTGTTGTATTTTGCCTATTTTGTTGCTATCATAACCTTTTTCTACAAATCTGGTTGTTAATATTTGGGATTGTGACTGATAGCTTTCTAGAGATGAGCAATTTTTCTTTACTCTCATGTACTGACTTTTTGGGATATTGTGTTTCCATTGATTTAAATGGCAACTGGATGAATGTATGTAATTATTAGCGTCAATAGCTTTAAAGTAGGTTTTAGTGTGTATTTGATTATCATTAATTTCTATTGCAATATCTAAAAAATTAAGTTTCCTACAACTGTATTCATGAGAGGATATTCCTAAGTTGTTACTATTAAGATCTGTTAAAAATAGGTTTAATAATTCAACGTCCCCACGCCACACAATAAAAATATCATCTATGAATCTGCAATAGAGCACAAGGTTCGCCTCCCAGTGGCCATTGTAAATATAATTATCTTCAAAGTGGCCCATAAACAAATTAGCATAACTGGGGGCGAACCTTGTGCCCATTGCAGTTCCCTTGGTCTGGAGAAATACCTCATTATTGAATTTCAAAATACTCTCAAATATCTGTTATCGATATATATATATATTTTTTATAAATTTATATTTTTTATATATTTTTATATTTTTTGTATATCTATCAAGAGGTTGCCAAGATTGGATTCATTGTATCAAATAAATTAAATACTAAATTTATAAATAAAAAAGATAAAATAAGATCAATTGTAAATATGTGAATTGACAAAATAATGTAACACGTATGCACCACATATTTTGACCAAAGGTTTTGTAACATAATGATTCAAATAACGTCATACCGTATTTCCAATAGCTTACACACTATTGGCTGGATATCATCCAATAAAAATAGAGAGAGGGCTATTTAAAATGGCCAAAACATTTAGTAAGCATCTTGATAAAGGCCCCTGGAGGCTGAAACGCGTAGAATTTGCTTACTAAACCCTGAACACTTTATATTTCTTTACTAGCTGAGGTATCGTTGGTGGATAGGACAGGTACATTGAGCGGTCACTGATCACCGGTGAGCCGTCTCTGCATGTGTAATTCCTGCCCCAGGACCCACAAAAACGAACCCAGAGTGCTTTTAAAGGTCTATTATTCATAGGCTTAAACACTGCACAACGGCACTTTACCAATTGGAGACTTCACCTGAACTCTAACCCGGAATTTGATTTCTCTGGGAACATTTCCAAACGCTGAACACCCGCTGCGGAGGACGGACAAACACAAGCTAAAAACAGACTACAAAACGGAGTAAAGTCACACAGAGAGAAAAAAAGTTACTTTCTACATCAAACCGCTTAACCCTGTCTTTGGATTGACACACTGGTAACATTACCCTCTAAGGAGATCATACTGGTAACAATATTACCCACGGATCAGCTCCATTTTGGGAACATTGCTATTAAGCACTTTTTATAATAGACTTTTTAGTTATATATGCTGCTAATAATTCTGTTTAGAATTTTAGAATTTTATATAGCCACTCATTTATAATTTAATCAGATTTAAATTGTAGATTTTATAATTGTAGATTTTATATATGTATTCAGATCAACTCATCGCACATTCTTGAGGTCATATAGATTGTTATATATATTTTTTACTGATGCCGGCATCTTTTTCTAGGAGTC
This sequence comes from Bombina bombina, assembly GCF_027579735.1. Classification (NCBI taxonomy): domain Eukaryota; kingdom Metazoa; phylum Chordata; class Amphibia; order Anura; family Bombinatoridae; genus Bombina; species Bombina bombina. The sequence goes on from NC_069499.1 coordinate 586,840,179, forward strand.
ATTTGTAAGAATCATTTTTAAAATGCATTTAACATTGTTATAATAAATATTTATTTATTTGAACACATATATCCGATCAACTTATTTTTTGGCAACTTAGATACGCTATTTTAAATTAATTGGATCTTTTTAACATTATTCTATATTTTTATCATCCACCTTTTTACATATATCAACATATTTTGTCCACATATTTTGTCCACTTTTTATCCATATTACTGATGTACTATCTCATATGAGTTTTTATCAGATATTTCGGCTCTCAGCTATTCGTTAGCGCTATCCCTCTCCCACACTTTCTTCTGAGTAAATGAATTACCCAGATTATTCCATTCCCTGGAAATTACTTCAGAAATAGCATCAGGGACGGGAAAAACCTCCGGAATAACTACAGGGGTTTTTAAAACCGTATTCAAACGTTTAGATTTAGTATCAAGATGACCAGACTCCTCTATTTCTAATGCAATTAAGACTTCTTTAAGTAAAGAATGAATAAATTCCATTTTAAATAAATAAGAAGATTTATCAGTATCAATCTCTGAAACAGAACCTTCTGAACCAGAAAAATCAGTATCAGAAACAGAATCAGAATGATGATGTTCGTTTAAAAAGTCATCTGAAACATGAGAAGTTTTAAAAGACCTTTAACGTTTACTGGAAGGAGGAATAACAGACATAGCCTTCTTAATAGATTTAGAAACAAAGTCTCTTATGTTAACAGGAACACCCTGAATATTACATGTTGATGGAACAGCAACAGGTAATGGAACATTACTAAAGGAAATATTATCTGCATTAGAAAGTTTGTCATGACATTCATCACAAACAACAGCCGGAGGAACAGTTACCACAAGTTTACAACAAATACACTTAACTTTGGTAGATCCAGCATCAGGCAGCGATTTTCCAGAAGTAGCTTCTGACTCAGGGTCAATCTGAGACATCTTGCAATATGTAATAGAAAAAACAACATATAAAGCAAAATTATCAAATTCCTTAAATGACAGTTTCAGGAATGGGAAAAAATGCCAATGAACAAGCTTCTAGCAACCAGAAGCAAATAAATAATGAGACTTAAATAATGTGGAGACAATAATGACGCCCATATTTTTTAGCGCCAAAAAAGACGCCCACATTATTTGGCGCCTAAATGCTTTTGGCGTCAAAAATGACGCCACATCCGGTAACACTTTTGGCGCAAAAATGTCAAAAAAATGACGCAACTTCCGGCGACAAGTATGACGCCGGAAATGACACAGAAAATTTTTGCGCCAAAAAAGTCAGCGCCAAGAATGACGCAATAAAATGAAGCATTTTCAGCCCCCGCGAGCCTAACAGCCCACAGGAAAAAAGTCAAATTTTAAGGTAAGAAAAAATTGGTTTATTCATATGCATTATCCCAAATATGAAACTGACTGTCTGAAATAAGAAACGTTGAACATCCTGAATCAAGGCAAATAAATGTTTAAACACATATATTTAGAACTTTATAAAAAAAGTGCCCAACCATAGCTTAGAGTGTCGCAAAATAAGACTTACTTACCCCAGGACACTCATCTACATGTAGTAGAAAGCCAAACCAGTACTGAAACGAGAAGTAGAGGTAATGGTATATATAAGAGTATATCGTCGATCTGAAAAGGGAGGTAAGAGATGAATCTCTACGACCGATAACAGAGAACCTATGAAATAGACCCCGTAGAAGGAGATCATTGAATTCAAATAGGCAATACTCTCTTCACATCCCTCTGACATTCACTGCACACTGAGAGGAAAACCGGGCTCCAGCCTGCTGCGAAGTGCATATCAACGTAGAATCTAGCACAAACTTACTTCACCACCTCCATGGGAGGCAAAGTTTGTAAAACTGATTTGTGGGTGTGGTGAGGGGTGTATTTATAAGCATTTTGAGGTTTGGGAAACTTTGCCCCTCCTGGTAGGAATGTATATCCCATACGTCACTAGCTCATGGACTCTTGCTAATTACATGAAAGAAATAAACAACAGCCAATGCTGAAAAAATAATCCACAACCCAAAATATAAGTTATTCTCATGAAGAAAAGAAAAACTTAAAACATCAGCAGAAGAATCAGACTGAAACAGCTGCCTGAAGAACTTTTCTACCAAAAACTGCTTCAGAAGAAGCAAATATATCAAAACGGTAGAATTTAGCAAATGTATGCAAAGAGGACCAAGTCGCTGCTTTGCAAATCTGATCAACTGAAGCTTCATTCTTAAAAGCAAATATATCAAAATGGTAGAATTTAGTAAATGTATGAAAAGAGGACCAAGTTGCTGCTTTGCAAATCTGATCAACTGAAGCTTCATTCTTAAAAGCCCACGAAGTGGAGACTGACCTAGTAGAATGAGCTTATTTAAAAAACAAACAAAGAATGGAGGTGGCGCCTACGGCCGTCTAACAATATATGGCAATCAAAAATTAAGTGCAGAAAACTATATATAATTTTGATTGGAAGTAACATGGACCTTTTCTTTAAAAACCTTTGTTTAAAATACTTTTTGTTTATTATTATTATTATCATTTATTTGTATAGCGCCGCCAAATTCCGTAGCGCTGGGTACAATGATAGGGGTATACAACGACAAAGATTTGTGATACAATACAAAACATATCAAGACTAAACAAATCAAGCACAGGAGGAAGAGGGCCCTGCTCCGGAGAGCTTGTTTAAAAAACTTCTAGAAAAAAATAAATAAAGCACATGCAAATTGCTATACTGATAAATATATTCAAGTTTATTAGAACATCAAATTTCTTAGTTCATGTAAAACAATCATTCATTGCAGACTTAATAATAAAGAATCTCTAAATATAGTCACTCCTAACTGAATAACACCGGTGTTAGAATAAAAAATTAAAACTAACTTTCAAATGATGGCTAAAAGTATTTCCACATTAGTATATACTAAATCACATCAATTCACATCAAATAATACCGTTATTATGGTTATAATCAGTAATAACCATAAAACAACAGTTGACCTCTCTGGATCACTCCAATAAACTAATAAAATAAGCAGTATACAGTATTATTTGGTGATTTTACTCAACAATATAATGATCACTACAAGGTTTGACAAAGTCTTTAATTGTCAGCCGGTTCCTGTAATTCGTATAAGGAGCACAGTGGTGATAATCCTTATCTTTAAAAACTTCAATTATTGTAATACGTGAGTCTTCTTTAACATTGGATTTGAACAAAGTCTCAGTGTGTCTGGTAAAGAAATGTTTCAAGTGGTTCTCGCACTTACCCAATGAGTCAGCTGGGGGGGGTGGAGTCTCTATTTCTTCCGCTTGTGTTGAAAAAAATCCAATTTAGTTGAAATAAAAAGGCTTATTATAAAGTCTCTCTTTTTTTATAGTATGCACACTAATGAAGATTTCTTATGCTCCTTAGATGTACTCCTACCGTCTTCCCTGCTTGTGAAGAACGATTTAAATCACAAGTTGGCGTGGCGGTTCTGGGAGTTGGAGCAGGTAGCAGTTAGTCAGCTGGATGTCTTCCTTCCAATAATGCCGGGTAACAGGTTCTACGCATTTCAGCTCTATGACTTAATACTAAGCGTTCAATTGCCATACCTTCAAATTTAATGATTTGAGATCCTGATGGAAAAACGGACCTTGAGACAGTAGGTCCGGCCTTAACGGAAGTGGCCAAGGTTGGCAACTGGACATCCGTATACCAAAACCTGTGGGGCCATGCTGGAGCCACAAGCAACACAAACAATTGTTCCATGATGATCTTGGAGATCACTCTCGGAAGAAGAACTAGAGGCGGGAAGATATAAGCAGGTTGATAACACCAAGGAAGTGTCAGCGCATCCACTGCTTCCGCCTGAACATCAATGGACCTGGACAGGTATCTGGGAAGTTTCTTGTTTAGATGAGAGGCCATGAGATCTATCTCTGGAAGACCCCACATCTGAACAATCTGAGAAAACACATCTGGATGGAGAGACCACTCCCCTGGATGTAAAGTCTGACGGCTGAGATAATCCGCCTCCCAATTGTCTACACCTGGGATATGCACCGCAGAGATTAGACAGGAGCTGGATTCTGCCCAAGCAAGTATCTGAGATACTTCTGTCAGTATATTTATGAAAATCTTAGTAGTGCTCTCCAAATAATATATCAGCTTATGGCAGGGTTATAACACAATACAAATATTAATTATCCTTAAAAATAGAAACCCTTAATCAACATGCATCTACTAGAAACCATACAATTAATATAAATATGAAATGAAATGAATTCTTTTATTTTGTTAATATCCATGAACATTTTTGAAATATATTTGCAATATTAGAATATGACACAAAATTTATATGCGTTAAAACCAACTCTTAAGATATGCTATCCTTCTTATAAAACCCAGAAAAATATATCTTCACAATTCAGCCTTATTTACAAATAGCCTTTTATTTACTTAACACAATGTGACTAAAATCCTTTAACATCCAAGCAGTACAATTCTAAACTGTGCTTATAAACAATAGGATAATATGTATATATTCTGTTATTTAACTGTAATTTATCCTATTGCAATATTAATTTACAATATCAGAACTTGCACAGATGAGTTACTTAGCCAATCAGATACAGATTTAAACAATATATAGGCTGTGGCTACCAATTTAAAATACAATATAAACTTCTGAATTATTATTATATATTTGCATAGATAAACAATTTAAGATTGGGATTAGTTTAACAATACATAGGCTATGAAATGCTAACTTGAAATACAAACTATTTCTTTGACTCTGCTACATACAGCAATAGTAAATGTTTGTTTTAAATTGTTTTGCATGCGAAAGATAAATTGTATCCTACACAGGGCTATGAATATACACAAAAATACAGACTATTCGCTTAATCTATCAACTGTAATTTAAACTGCAGTGACTTTAAAATATCACATGTAATTAGCAGCCCTTTTCTTATACTTTACAAAATAAACAGCAATCCAGTTTCCAATGTTTCTCAACAGATCCAATTTCACCTCAGAAATTCAAAATTGGGGATAATGCATATGGAGTCCAATAGTAGGTGTGTGCTTTAATAATAACCACAGTAGTTATTCCTTCAGAATCAGCCAGCAACCTCCTTTATCAGTCTCTATGCTGGGGTTTAAATCATCTGATTTCACCCATCCCCGTTTTTTTATTATCAGTCATTGGTGAGTATTGGAAACGCCCACGGAAACCTTGTCTCGGATTGGTTCTTTGCAACTGAACATGGATTGGTTTATTTGGTAAGTGTGCTGTCAAGGAAAATGCATCCTTGCAACAACCAATCATCTCATGGCTGCAATTTCGCATCATAACACTAGGTGGCAGCAGACATACAAACAAAACAAATTCACCTTTACATTTCTAAAACATTTTTTTTTGACAAGTTAATTATTCTCATAACATGGTTATTTAATCAGATCACACTCTTTGCATTAATCATATTTAACCCCAATTATAGATGGTTAATATTAGGTATTTTTTCTGATTATTCTGATACCAAATATGTTATATTATTAACATTTTATTATATTAAGGCAATTTAATACTGCTAATTATTAGCTTAAAATGCATTACAATTTTATCAGTATCCTGGCATTTATATATAATTAATAGCCTATTTTGAATTCAGTATTGTATTGTATTCCAACAAGAATATGCCATATTTTATGTTTCTAATAAGCCCTGGATGTATGAACCTTCTTCATGCAGATCTGAAATTATATGTCTGAAAAATACAAACAATACAGAGGTTATTAAACATTTTTGACTGACTAAAACAGTTACCTATCACACTTAGCAAATACCCATGTAATAATAGAGAATTAGACAATTTCCCAAATTTCTATATTTAATACATTCTGAGGCATGCATTCAAACAGAAAAAAAAATGATTATTTGCTGTATGTTCAGTAAGTTTTCAGAGTCACACCTTAGCATTTGTCTGTGTTTCCTAAGGTCTTCATTGCCCCACCCACATAGCATGGGGTCAATCCACGAGTAGTTGTAAAAGTCTCAATACAACATATTTTCTGTTTAGCTAGCAGTGTAGACGTGTATTTGATGTTTAGGGATAACTAACACCTATGTGCATAAAAGCTGTTTCCCTATGATTTGGACCAGTTTCAAGAGGGTATTTCAGACATCTCATCTCCATACATTGTGTGGTGTCACCTATCTGACAATCTATCCTCTTAATTTGCCTTTTATGACTCATCCTGTCTCAAACTGTAAGTTGATTATAGCAAATTGGTATGGGCTTCATGTTCACACTTTAGCTAGGAATGTCTCCTTCAAAGTAATCTCTATGAGTCTCCTGTGCAATTGAAAAAGTGGGGGGGGGAACCAAACCTGTCTGAAGTCAGTTTGTCTGACAGAAATGAGTCCTTTCTGCTGACCAGTTCAGATCTGAATAAATATAAATTGTATTGATAACCTTAAAATATATGAATAAAATATAAATATATTTATTTACCCCACATATACCTTGACACTTCTTTCATAGCTTGGGGACTGTGAGTCCCACCCTGATGATTGACATATGCCACTGTTGTGATATTGTCTGTCTGAAAACAAATGAACGGTTCTCTCTTTAACAGAGGCCAAAACTGAAGAGCTCTGAGAATTGCACGGAGTTCTAAAATATTTATTTGTAATCTCGACTCTTGAGATTTCCAACCCCGCGTGCTGTCAGAGATCCCCAAACAGCTCCCCAACCTGAAAGACTTGCATCTGTTGTGATCACAGTCCAGGTTGGCTGAACAAAAGAAGCCCCTTGAACTAAACGATGGTGATCTATCCACCACGTCAGAGAGTGTCGTACATTGGGATTTAAGGATATTAATTGTGATATCTTTGTATAATCCCTGCACCATTGGTTCAGCATACAAAGCTGTAGAGGTCTCATGTGAAAACGAGCAAAGGGGATCGCGTCCGATGCTGCAGTCATGAGACCTAAAACTTCCATGCACATAGCCACTGAAGGGAATGACTGAGACTGAAGGTGCCGGCAGGCTGCAACCAATTTTAAACGTCTCTTGTCTGTTAGAGACAGAGTCATGGACACTGAATCTATCTGGAAGCCTAAAAAGGTGACCCTTGTCTGAGGAATCAAGAAACTTTTTGGTAAATTGATCCTCCAACCATGTTTCCGAAGAAACAACATTAGTTGATTCGTGTGAGATTCTGCAGAACGTAAAGACTGAGCTAGTACCAAGATATCGTCCAAATAAGGAAACACCGCAATACCCTGTTCTCCGATTACAGAGAGTAGGGCACCTAGAACCTTTGAAAAGATTCTTGGAGCTGTTGCTAGGCCAAATGGAAGAGCAACAAATTGGTAATGCTTGTCTAGAAAAGAGAATCTCAGAAACTGATAATGTTCTGGATAAATCGGAATATGAAGGTATGCATCCTGCAAGTCTATTGTGGACATATAATGTCCTCGCTGAACAAAAGGCAGAATAGTCCTTATAGTCACCATCTTGAAAGTTGGTACTCTTACAGAACGATTCAAAATTTTCAGATCCAGAACTGGTCTGAATAAATTTTCCTTCTTTGGGACAATGAATAGATTTAAATAAAACCCCAAACCTTGTTCCTGAAAAGGAACTGGCATGATTACCCCTGAAGACTCCAGGTCTGAAACACACTTCAGGAAAGCCTGAGCTTTTACTGGATTTGCTGGGATACGTGAGAGAAAAAATCTTCTCAAAGGAGGTCTTACTCTGAATCCTATTCGATACCCTTGAGAGACAATGCTCTGAATCCATTGATTTTGGACAGAATTTATCCAAATATCCTTGAAAAACCTTAATCTGCCCCCTACCAGCTGAGCTGGAATGAGGGCCGCACCTTCATGCGGACTTAGGGGCTGACTTTGGTTTCTTAAATGGCTTGGATTTATTCCAATTTGAGGAAGGCTTCCAATTGGAAACAGATTCCTTGGGGGGAAGGATTAAATGTTTTCGTTCCTTTCATCAAAATAAGGAACAAACAGTTAGAAGCCATAGATTTACCCTTAGGTTTTTTTATCCTGAGGCAGAAAAACTCCCTTTCCCCCAGTGACAGTTGAAATAAATAGAATCCAACTGAGAACCAAATAAATTATTACCTTGGAAAGAAAAAGATAGTAATTTAGATTTAGATGTCATATCAGCATTCCAAGATTTAAGCCACAAAGCTCTTCTAGCTAATATAGCTAAATACATGGATCTAACATCAATTTTGATAATATCAAAAATGGCATCACAAATAAAATGATTAGCATATTGCAGTAAGCGAATAATGCTAGATATGTCAGAATCCAATTCTTGTTGCTCTAAATTCTCCAACCAGAAAGTTGATGCAGCCGCAACATCAGCCAAAGAAATTGCAGGTCTGAGAAGATGACCTGAATATAAATAGGCCTTCCTTAGATAAGATTCAAGCTTCCTATCTAAAGGATCCTTAAAGGAAGTACTATCTTCCATAGGAATAGTGATACGTTTAGCAAGAGTAGAAATAGCCCCATCAACTTTGGGGATTTTTTCCCAAAACTCTATAGAATTTGCTGGTAAAGGATACAATTTTTTAAACCTTGAAGAAGGAATAAAAGAAGTACCTGGCTTATTCCATTCCTTAGAAATCATATCAGAAATAGCCTCAGGAATAGGAAAACCCCCTGGAAAAACCACAGGAGGTTTAAAAACAGCATTTAAACGTTTATTAGACTGAACGTCAAGAGGACTGGTTACCTCAATATCCAAAGTAATTAACACTTCTTTTAATAAAGAACACATATACTCTATTTTAAATAAATAAGTAGATTTGTCAGTGTCAATGTCTGAGGAAGGATCTTCTGTATCAGATAGATCCTCATCAGAAGAGGATAAATTATTATGTTGTTGGTCATTTGAAATTTCATCAACTGAATGAGAAGTTTTCAAAGACCTTTTACGTTTATTAGAAAGTGGAAATGCAGACAAAGCCTTCTGGATAGAATCAGAAACAAATTCTTTAAAATTCATAGGCATATCATGTACATTAGAAGTTGAAGGAACTGCAACTGGCAATGTACTATTACTGATGGACACACTATCTGCATGTAAAAGTTTATCATGACAACTATTACAAATGACATTCGGCGAAATAATTTCCACAATTTTACAACAAATGCACTTAGCTTTGGTAGAACCGATGTCAGGCAGCAATGTTCCAGCAGAAACTTCTGAGGCAGGATCAGATTGAGACATCTTGCAAAATGTAAAAGAAAAAACAACATATAAAGCAAAATCAATTTCCTTATATGACAGTTTCAGGAATGGGAAAAAATGCAAATAGCATAGCTCTCTGATAGAGAAAAAAGCAAGAGGCAAACATCAATGGGGCATTGAAATAATGAAAACGTTTGGTGCCAAGTATGACGCACAACGTAACTGAAAACTTTTGTGGCGCCAATAATAACCGGAAATGACACACTCGCGTCACTAACGACGCAACCGTGTGTAAGGCTTCGGTGTCAACTATGACGCCGGAAATGACAAAGTTGCGTCATAAAAAATTCTCGCGCCAAGAATGGGCCTAATACCGCCCGCAATTTGCAAGAAGTAGTCAATTGAAAAAAAGACTAAACCCCAGGTAAGAAAGAAATTTCTTAAATTTTTTTTTATTTTCCCCAAATATGAAACTGACAGTCTGCAGAAGGAAATACATGAACCTTGAACCTGACTCATGGCAAATATAAGTACAATACATATATTTATGTGCCAAACCATAGCTGAGGTGTCTTAAGTGATAAAAACATACTTACAAAAAGACACCCATCCACATATAGCAGATAACTGTTTCAGTACTGGTTTGGCTATCAGTAGAGGTAATGGTAAATTGAGAGTATATCGTCGATCTGAAAAGGGAGGTAAGAGATGAATCTCTACGACCGATAACAGAGAACCTATGAAATAGACCCCCGTTAGGGAAAACATAATTTATGTAAGAACTTACCTGATAAATTCATTTCTTTCATATTAGCAAGAGTCCATGAGCTAGTGACGTATGGGATATACATTCCCACCAGGAGGGGCAAAGTTTCCCAAACCTCAAAATGCCTATAAATACACCCCTCACCACACCCACAAATCAGTTTAACGAATAGCCAAGAAGTGGGGTGATAAGAAAAAAAGTGCGAAAGCATAAAAAATAAGGAATTGGAATAATTGTGCTTTATACAAAAAATCATAACCACCACAAAAAAAGGGTGGGCCTCATGGACTCTTGCTAATATGAAAGAAATGAATTTATCAGGTAAGTTCTTACATAAATTATGTTTTCTTTCATGTAATTAGCAAGAGTCCATGAGCTAGTGACGTATGGGATAATGAATACCCAAGATGTGGATCTTCCACGCAAGAGTCACTAGAGAGGGAGGGATAAAATAAAGACAGCCAATTCAGCTGAAAAATAATCCACACCCAAAACAAAGTTTAAATCTTATAATGAAAAAAACTGAAAATATAAGCAGAAGAAACAAACTGAAACAGCTGCCTGAAGTACTTTTCTACCAAAGACTGCTTCTGAGGAAGAAAACACATCAAAATGGTAGAATTTAGTAAAAGTATGCAAAGAAGACTAAGTTGCTGCTTTGCAAATCTGATCAACCGAAGCTTCATTCCTAAATGCCCAGGAAGTAGGGCCTGACCTAGTTGAATGAGCTGTAATCCTTTGAGGCGGAGTTCTACCCGACTCAACATAAGCATGATGAATCAAAGACTTTAACCACGATGCCAAAGAAATGGCAGAAGCCTTCTGACCTTCCCTTGAACCGGAAAAGATAACAAATAGACTAGAAGTCTTCCGGAAATCTTAGTAGCTTCAACATAATATTTCAAAGCTCTAACTACATCCAAAGAATGCAACGATCTTTCCTTAGAGATCTTAGGATTAGGACACAATGAAGGAACTACAGGGAGTGCAGAATTATTAGGCAAGTTGTATTTTTGAGGATTAATTTTATTATTGAACAACAACCATGTTCTCAATGAACCCAAAAAACTCATTAATATCAAAGCTGAATAGTTTTGGAAGAGGTTTTTAGTTTGTTTTTAGTTATAGCTATTTTAATGGGATATCTGTGTGTGCAGGTGACTATTACTGTGCATAATTATTAGGCAACTTAACAAAAAACCAATATATACCCATTTCAATTATTTATTTTTACCAGTGAAACCAATATAACATCTCAACATTCACAAATATACATTTCTGACATTCAAAAACAAAACAAAAACAAATCAGTGACCAATATAGCAACCTTTCTTTGCAAGGACACTCAAAAGCCTGCCATCCATGAATTCTGTCAGTGTTTTGATCTATTCACCATCAACATTGCGTGCAGCAGCAACCACAGCCTCCCAGACACTGTTCAGAGAGGTGTACTGTTTTCCCTCCTTGTAAATCTCACATTTGATGATGGACCACAGGTTCTCAATGGGGTTCAGATCAGGTGAACAAGGAGGCCATGTCATTAGATTTTCTTCTTTTATACCCTTTCTTGCCAGCCACGCTGTGGAGTACTTGGACGCGTGTGATGGAGCATTGTCCTGCATGAAAATCATGTTTTTCTTGAAGGATGCAGACTTCTTCCTGTACCACTGCTTGAAGAAGGTGTCTTCCAGAAACTGGCAGTAGGACTGGGAGTTGAGCTTGACTCCATCCTCAACCCGAAAAGGCCCCACAAGCTCATCTTTGATGATACCAGCCCAAGCCAGTACTCCACCTCCACCTTGCTGGCGTCTGAGTCGGACTGGAGCTCTCTGCCCTTTACCAATCCAGCCACGGGCCCATCCATCTGGCCCATCAAGACTCACTCTCATTTCATCAGTCCATAAAACCTTAGAAAAATCAGTCTTGAGATATTTCTTGGCCCAGTCTTGACGTTTCAGCTTGTGTGTCTTGTTCAGTGGTGGTCGTCTTTAAGCCTTTCTTACCTTGGCCATGTCTCTGAGTATTGCACACCTTGTGCTTTTGGGCACTCCAGTGATGTTGCAGCTCTGAAATATGGCCAAACTGGTGGCAAGTGGCATCTTGGCAGCTGCACGCTTGACTTTTCTCAGTTCATGGGCAGGTATTTTGCGCCTTGGTTTTTCCACACGCTTCTTGCGACCCTGTTGACTATTTTGAATGAAACGCTTGATTGTTCGATGATCACGCTTCAGAAACTTTGCAATTTTAAGAGTGCTGCATCCCTCTGCAAGATATCTCACTATTTTTGACTTTTCTGAGCCTGTCAAGTCCTTCTTTTGACCCATTTTGCCAAAGGAAAGGAAGTTGCCTAATAATTATGCACACCTGATATAGGGTGTTGATGTCATTAGACCACACCCCTTCTCATTACAGAGATGCACATCACCTAATATGCTTAATTGGTAGTAGGCTTTCGAGCCTATACAGCTTGGAGTAAGACAACATGCATAAAGAGGATGATGTGGTCAAAATACTCATTTGCCTAATAATTCTGCACTCCCTGTACAATTTCTCTACTAATGTTGTTAGAATTCACAACCTTAGGTAAAAATTTAAATGAAGTTCGCAAAACCGCCTTATCCTGATGAAAAATCAGAAAAGGAGACTCACAAGAAAGAGCAGATAATTCAGAAACTCTTCTAGCAGAAGAGATGGCCAAAAGAAACAAAACTTTCCAAGAAAGTAATTAATATCCAGCGAATGCATAGGTTCAAACGGAGGAGCTTGAAGAGCCCCTAGAACCAAATTCAAACTCCAAGGAAGAGAAATTGACTTAATAACAGGTTTTATACGAACCAAAGCTTGTACAAAACAATAAATATCAGGAAGACTAGCAATCTTTCTGTGAAAAAGAACAGAAAGAGCAGAGATTTGTCCTTTCAAGGAACTTGCAGACAAACCTTTATCCAAACCATCCTGAAGAAACTGTAAAATTCTAGGAATTCTAAAAGAATGCCAAGAAAAAAGATGAAAAAAACACCAAGAAATGTAAGTCTTCAGGACTCGATAATATATCATCCTAGATACAGATTTACGAGCTTGTAACATAGTATTAATTACGGAGTCAGAGAAACCTCTATGACTGAGAATCAAGCGTTCAATCTCCATACCTTCAAATTTAAGGATTTGAGATCCTGATGGAAAAAAGGACCTTGCGATAGAAGGTCTGGTCTTAACGGAAGAGTCCACGGTTGGCAAGGAGCCATCCGGACAAGATCCGCATACCAAAACCTGTGAGGCCATGCTGGAGCCACCAGCAGAATAAACGAACGCTCCTTTAGAATTTTGGAAATCACTCTTGGAAGAAGAACTAGAGGCGGAAAGATATAAGCAGGATGATACTTCCAAGGAAGTGACAATGCATCCACTGCTTCCACCTGAGGATCCCTGGATCTGGACAGATACCTGGGAAGCTTCTTGTTTAGATGAGAAGCCATCAGATCTAATTCTGGAAGTCCCCATATTTGAACAATCTGAAGAAATACCTCTGGGTGAAGAGACCATTCGCCCGGATGTAGCGTTTGGCGACTGAGATAATCCGCTTCCCAATTGTCTATACCTGGGATATGAACCACAGAAATTAGACAGGATCTGGATTCCGCCCATACAAGTATTCGAGATACTTCTTTTATAGCCAGAGGACTGTGAGTCCCTCCTTGATGATTGACATATGCCACGGTTGTGACATTGTCCATCTGGAAACAAATGAACGACTCTCTCTTTAGAAGAGGCCACGACTAAAGAGCTCTGAAAATTGCACGGAGTTCCAAAATGTTGATTGGTAATCTCGCCTCCTGAGATTCCCAAACCCCTTGTGCTGTCAGAAACCCCCATACAGCTCCCCAACCTGTCAGACTTGCATCTGATGAGATCACAGTCCAGGTTGGAAGAACAAAAGAAGCCCCCTGAACTAAACGATGGTGGTATGTCCACCACGTCAGAGGGTGTCGAACAATCGGTTTAAAGATATTAATTGAGATATCTTTGTATAATCCCTGCACCACTGGTTCAGCATACAGAGCTGAAGAGGTCGCATGTGAAAACGAGCAAAGAGGATCGCGTCCAATGCAGCAGTCATAAGACCTAGAATTTCCATGCATAAGGCTACCGAAGGGAATGATTGAGACTGAAGGTTTCGACAAGCTGAAACCAATTTCAGACGTCTCTTGTCCGTCAGAGACAGAGTCATGGACACTGAATCTATCTGGAAACCTAAAAAGGTTACCCTTGTCTGAGGAATCAACAAACTTTTTGGTAAATTGATCCTCCAACCATGTTCTTGAAGAAACAACACTCATAAAAGACTGGAAAGGTTCTTTCTATTGAAAATGAGCAAAGGGAATTGAATCCAATGCTGTGGCCATAAGACCTAAAACTTCTATGCATATATAGCAACTGAAGGAAATAATAGAGACTAAAGGTACCGACAGACGGAACCCAATAAAATTGTCCCTTGTCTGATAGAGACAAAGACAGTGACATAAACTATCTGGAAACTTAAAAAAGGTGACCCTTGCGTGAGGAATCAAGAGCTTTTGAAAAAAAGATCCTCTAACTATGTCCTGAAAAGCAAAGTGAATCATATGAGATTCCGCATCCTCAGAAAATAATCTGAATGAAAACAGAAAAATGAAAATATGCATTTATTGTATCTAATGAAAACAAATAATGCTATCAATGACCATAAAAAAGGCAGAATAGTTTGAATAAAACTCCAAAACCCAGTTCCTAAAAAAGGAACTGGAAGAAATACCCCAGAAGATTCCAGGTCTGAGCAGCGCTTGAACCCCATGGGTGCCCAACCATGCTTCAACAGTACCCAAAATATATAGGACAGAAACACACTTAAAGAAAGTGTTAGCCTTACTGGAATAAAATCAAAGAAATTTGGACCAAATAGAACCAAATAAATTTCAAAGAAGTCTTAACCTGCCCCTTACCAGCCAAGCTGGAATACGGCATGTACATCGCAATATTAGGGAGCTGATTTCGAACTGAAAAATTTCCAATTATAAACATGTTACTTGGGAAAGAACTCAGGAATTTGTTCCTTAATAAGAACAACCAAACTAGTATAAGCTTAAAGTTTTAGACTTAGAACTCAATCTTGAAGCCCAGAGTAACAGTTAAGAATTGAATCCAATTATAAAACAAATAATTGATTATCTTAGAACAAAAGAAATATGGATTTTTTAAAAATCACAAAATTCTTCTAGCTAAAATAGCTAAAGACATAGATTAACCCTTATTTGCGAAAATATTCAATAAAATGAAGACACAAATGTAATTATTAGCATGATAGTCCAGTTTAAAGGACCAGTCAATACAGTGGACTTGCATAATCAATAAATGCAAAACAACAAGACAAATGCAACAGCACCTAGTCTAGTAAATGTTGTCCCTTTAACAATGCTAAAATAAATCATAATCTGATACTTGATCTTAAAGTAAACAGAAAAAATGAAGCAATTGCAATATCCAAATAAATCACAGGACCAAGAAAAGTACCTGAAACTAAATAATTTTCCATAAATAAGATATAACTAAAGGAAAATAAACACTATTTTGCTATAGAAACAATAGCATAATTAGTAGGAGTAGAGATAGCCCCAATAAATTGGAGAACCCTCCAAATTGAATTTAACTGCTGGCAAAGAATATAGTTTAAAACCTTTGAAGAAGGAATAAAAGAAAATTCTCAGCCTATTCCATTCCCTAGTATGGGGAACTGGAAAGAAAACCTCTGAAAACACAGAAGAATAAATAGGCAGAAATAGTGTCAGCTAGTCTTAAAGAACAAGTTACCTTAATATCCAAAATAATCAACACCTTTTCAACAAAGAACAAATTTACTTTAATAATAAAAAAATAAAAAAGTAGATTTGTTAGTGTCAATATCTGATGAAGAGAATTTCTGAAAGAGAAAAAAACATCATCAGAGAAGGATAACTCAGTATGTTGTTGGTCATTTGAAACTTCAATAATTAAAAAAGAAGTGAAAAAGACCTAAAATTTATATTAGAAGGCACGAAGTCAGACAAAGCCTTTAAAATAGAATCAGAAAAATATTTCTTATAAATCTTCTAAATATTTCTTGTACATAAGATGTAAGAATGGCAATATATAAAGCATAAATACTAATGGATTCTGCATATAAAAGTATATCATAATAACTTATTACAAACCATAGCTAAAGATAAACATTTATAACATTTAAAATAAATGAACTTAGCTTTGGTAGAACTGAAACTCAGTTAAGCGTTTTTCCAGAAGTGGCTTCTGATTCAGGGTCAATCTGAGACATCTTGCAATATGTAATAGAAAAAACAACATATAAAGCAAAATTGATCAAATTCCTTAAATGACAGTTTCAGGAATGGGAAAAAATGCCAATGAACAAGCTTCTAGCAACCAGAAGCAATAAACAATGAGACTTAAGTATTGTGGAGACAACAATGACGCTCAAATTTTTTAGCACCAAAAAAACCGCCCACATTATTTGGCGCCTAAATGCTTTTGGCGGCAAAAATGACGCCACATCCGGTAACGCCGACATTTTTTGGCACAAAAAACGTCAAAAAATGACGCAACTTCCGGCGACACGTATGACGCCGGAAATGACAAGAAAATTTTTGCGCCAAGAAAGTCCGCGCCAAGAATGACGCAATAAAATGAAGCATTTTCAGCCCCTGCGAGCCTAACAGCCCACAGGAAAAAAGTCAAATTTTAAGGTAAGAAAAAATGATTTATTCATATGCATTATCCCAAATATGAAACTGGCTGTCTGAAATAAGGAACGTTGAACATCCTGAATCAAGGCAAATAAATGTTTGAATACATATATTTAGAACTTTATATAAAAGTGCCCAACCATAGCTTAGAGTGTCACAGAAAATAAGACTTACTTACCCCAGGACACTCATCTACATGTAGTAGATAGCCAAACCAGTACTGAAACGAGAATCAGTAGAGGTAATGGTATATATAAGAGTATATCGTCGATCTGAAAAGGGAGGTAAGAGATGAATCTCTACGACCAATAACAGAGAACCTATGAAATAGACCCCGTAGAAGGAGATCATTGAATTCAAATAGGCAATACTCTCTTCACATCCCTCTGACATTCACTGCACACTGAGAGGAAAACCGGGCTCCAGCCTGCTGCGAAGCGCATATCAACGAAGAATCTAGCACAAACTTACTTCACCACCTCCATAGGAGGCAAAGTTTGGGTGTGGTGAGGGGTGTATTTATAGGCATTTTGAGGTTTGGGAAACTTTGCCCCTCCTGGTGGGAATGTATATCCCATACGTCACTAGCTCATGGACTCTTGCTAATTACATGAAAGAAATCATCGTATTCAATAAGTGATACTCCCTTCAAGTCCCTCTAACATTCGCTGTACTCTGAGAGGAATCAGGCTTCAACAATGCTGAGAAGCGCATATCAACGTAGAAATCTTAGCACAAACTTACTTCACCACCTCCATAGGAGGCAAAGTTTGTAAAACTGATTTGTGGGTGTGGTGAGGGGTGTATTTATAGGCATTTTGAGGTTTGGGAAAGTTTGCCCCTCCTGGTAGGATTGTATATCCCATACGTCACTAGCTCATGAACTCTTGCCAATTACATGAAAGAAATAAACTATTCAAAAAACATTTCAAATACAGCCTATCTAGTAAAAGCTATCACAGTTACCAGCTTCTGTTAAAATCTGATAGCTCACCTGTAGATTCTGTTTTCCCACTGACTGTCAGACCAAGTTTTTTGCCTACCTCTCTCATAAGCCACTAAGCCTGTCTGAAGCGGTTGCTTTCGAGAGTTTTCTTTTTACTCTATCTACATCCTCAAATGGACTGTTCTGTTTGCTCCTTTCCAAAATACCAGTGCAGACCTGATTAATATCTTAAAGGGAAAGTAAAGTCAAAATTAAACTTTCATGATTCAGATAAAGCATTTAATTTTTTTTTTTTTGGTTCGCTTTATATTTATTATTGAAAATCATACCTAGGAATGCTCAGGAGCACCAATGTACTATTGCAAACTAGCTGCTGATTGGTAGCTGCACATATATGCCTTTTGTCATTGGCTCATCCAAATGTGTTCAGCTAGGTCGCAAATTTGATAACAGAAGTAAATTTGTTTAAATCTTTATACTCTATCTGAATCATGAAAGAAAAATGTTTGAGTTTCACACCCTTTAGGAACAAGGAAGGAGTTATACATATATGAGAAAGAAGCACAGTATTCGATCACTGTGCAGCAAAACCTGAACACGTTACACCAGCATGGTAATGCTGACTGCACGCACTGATGCAGCAGAGGAACCACTAGCACATCAGACGGTAACGCTGACTGCACGCACGCACTGATGCAGCAGAGGAACCACTAGCACATCAGACGGTAACGCTGACTGAACGCACGCACTGATGCAGCAGAGGAACCACTAGCACATCAGACGGTAACGCTGACTGCACGCACGCACTGATGCAGCAGAGGAACCACTAGCACATCAGACGGTAATGCTGACTGCACGCACTGATGCAGCAGAGGAACCACTAGCACATCAGACGGTAAAGCTGACTGCACGCACTGATGCAGCAGAGGAACCACTAGCACATCAGACGGTAACGCTGACTGCACGCACTGATGCAGCAGAGGAACCACTAGCACATCAGACGGTAACGCTGACTGCACGCACTGATGCAGCAGAGGAACCACTAGCACATCAGACGGTAACGCTGACTGCACGCATGCACTGATGCAGAGGAACCACTAGCACATCAGACGGTAACGCTGACTGCACGCACTGATGCAGCAGAGGAACCACTAGAACATCAGACGGTAACGCTGACTGAACGCACTGATGCAGCAGTGGAACCACTAGCACATCAGACGGTAACGCTAACTGCACGCACTGATGCAGCAGAGGAACCACTAGCACATCAGACGGTAACGCTGACTGCACGCACTGATGCAGCAGATGAACCACTAGCACATCAGACGGTAACGCTGACTGCACGCACTGATGCAGCAGAGGAACCACTGGCACATCAGACGGTAATGCTGACTGCAAGCACGCACTGATGCAGCAGAGGAACCACTAGCACATCAGACGGTAATGCTGACTGCAAGCACGCACTGATGCAGCAGAGGAACCACTGGCACATTAGACGGTAACGCTGACTGCACGCACTGATGCAGCAGAGGAACCACTAGCACATCAGATGGTAATGCTGACTGCACGCACTGATGCAGCAGTGGAACCACTGGCACATTAGACAGTAACGCTGACTGCACGCATGCACTGATGCAGCAGAGGAACCACTAGCACATCAGACGGTAATGCTGACTGCACGCACTGATGCAGCAGAGGAACCACTAGCACATCAGACGGTAACGCTGACGGCACGCACGCACTGATGCAGCAGAGGAACCACTAACACATCAGACGGTAACGCTGACTGCACACACTGATGCAGCAGAGGAACCACTAGCACATCAGACGGTAATGCTGACTGCACGCACGTACTGATGCAGCAGAGGAACCACTAGCACATCAGACGGTAATGCTGACTGCACACACTGATGCAGCAGAGGAACCACTAGCACATCAGACGGTAACGCTGACTGCATGCACTGACGCAGCAGAGGAACCACTAGCACATCAGACAGTAACGCTGACTGCACGCACTGATGCAGCAGAGTAACGACTAGCAGATCAGACGGTAATGCTAACTGCACGCATGCACGTACACACTGATGCAGCAGAGGAACCACTAGCACATCAGACGGTAACGCTGTCTGCACGCATTGATGCAGACGAACCACTAGCACATCAGACGGTAATGCTGACTGCACGCACTGATGCAGCAGAGGAACCACTAGCAGATCAGACGGTAATGCTAACTGCACGCACGCACGCACTGATGCAGCAGAGGAACCACTAGCACATCAGACGGTAACGCTGACTGCACGCACTGATGCAGAGGAACCACTAGCACATCAGACGGTAATGCTGACTGCACGCACTGATGCAGCAGAGGAACCACTAGCACATCAGATGGTAACGCTGACTGCACGCACTGATGCACCAGTGGAACCACTGGCATATTAGACGGTAACGCTGACTGCACGCACTGATGCAGCAGAGGAACCACTAGCACATCAGATGGTAATGCTGACTGCACGCACTGATGCAGCAGAGGAACCACTAGCACATCAGACGGTAACGCTGACTGCACGCATGCACTGATGCAGCAGAGGAACCACTAGCACATCAGACGGTAACGCTGACTGCACACACTGATGCAGCAGAGGAACCACTAGCACATCAGACGGTTACGCTGACTGCACACACTGATGCAGCAGAGGAACCACTAGCACATCAGACGGTAACGCTGACTGCACGCACGCACTGATGCAGCAGAGGAACCACTAGCACATCA
Organism: Bombina bombina; assembly: GCF_027579735.1. Classification (NCBI taxonomy): domain Eukaryota; kingdom Metazoa; phylum Chordata; class Amphibia; order Anura; family Bombinatoridae; genus Bombina; species Bombina bombina. The sequence continues at coordinate 586,860,659 of NC_069499.1, forward strand.
GACGGTAATGTTGACTGCACGCACTGATGCAGCAGAGGAACCACTAGCACATCAGACGGTAATACTGACTGCACGCACGCAATAATGCAGCAGAGGAACCACAAGCACATCAGACGGTAATTCTGACTGCACGCACGCAATAATGCAGCAGAGGAACCACTAGCACATCAGACGGTAATTCTGACTGCACGCACTAATGCAGCAGAAGAAATACTCGCACATCAGACGGTAACGCTGACTGCATGCACTGATGCAGCAGAGGAACCACTAGCACATCAGACAGTAACACTGACTGCACGCACTGATGCAGCAGAGTAACGACTAGCAGATCAGACGGTAATGCTAACTGCACGCATGCACGCACGCACAGATGCAGCAGAGGAACCACTAGCACATCAGACGGTAACGCTGACTGCACGCATTGATGCAGAGGAACCACTAGCACATCAGACAGTAATGCTGACTGCACGCACTGATGCAGCAGAGGAACCACTAGCAGATCAGACGGTAATGCTAACTGCACGCACGCACTGATGCAGCAGAGGAACCACTAGCACATCAGACGGTAACGCTGACTGCACGCACTGATGCAGAGGAACCACTAGCACATCAGACGGTAATGCTGACTGCACGCACTGATGCAGCAGAGGAACCACTAGCACATCAGATGGTAACGCTGACTGCACACACGCACTGATGCACCAGTGGAACCACTGACACATTAGACGGTAACGCTGACTGCACGCACTGATGCAGCAGAGGAACCACTAGCACATCAGATGGTAATGCTGACTGCACGCACTGATGCAGCAGAGGAACCACTAGCACATCAGACGGTAACGCTGACTGCACGCATGCACTGATGCAGCAGAGGAACCACTAGCACATCAGACGGTAACGCTGACTGCACGCACTGATGCAGCAGAGGAACCACTAGCACATCAGACAGTAACACTGACTGCACGCATGCACTGATGCAGCAGAGGAACCACTAGCACATCAGACGGTAACACTGACTGCACGCACGCACTGATGCAGCAGAGGAACCACTAGCACATCAGACGGTAACGCTGACTGCACGCACTGATGCAGCAGAGGAACCACTAGCACATCAGACGGTAATGCTGACTGCACGCACTGATGCAGCAGAGGAACCACTAGCAAATCAGACGGTAACGCTGACTGCACGCACGCACTGATGCAGCAGAGGAACCACTAACACATCAGACAGTAACGCTGACTGCACACACTGATGCAGCAGAGGAACCACTACCACATCAGACGGTTACGCTGACTGCACACACTGATGCAGCAGAGGAACCACTAACACATCAGACAGTAACGCTGACTGCACACACTGATGCAGCAGAGGAACCACTAGCACATCAGACGGTTACGCTGACTGCACACACTGATGCAGCAGAGGAACCACTAGCACATCAGACGGTAATGCTGACTGCACGCACTGATGCAGCAGAGGAACCACTAGCACATCAGATGGTAACGCTGACTGCACACACTGATGCAGCAGAGGAACCACTAGCACATCAGATGGTAACGCTGACTGCACACACGCACTGATGCACCAGTGGAACCACTGGCACATTAGACGGTAACGCTGACTGCACGCACTGATGCAGCAGAGGAACCACTAGCACATCAGATGGTAATGCTGACTGCACGCACTGATGCAGCAGAGGAACCACTAGCACATCAGACGGTAACGCTGACTGCACGCATGCACTGATGCAGCAGAGGAACCACTAGCACATCAGACGGTAATGCTGACTGCACTCACTAAGGCAGCGGAAGAAACAGTAGCACATCAGATGGTAACGCTGACTGCACGCATGCACTGATGCAGCAGAGGAACCACTAGCACATCAGACGGTTACGCTGACTGCACGCAATGATGCAGCAGAGGAACCACTCGCACATCAGACGATAACGCTGACTGCATGCACTGATGCAGCAGAGAAACCACTAGCACATCATACAGTAATGCTGACTGCATGCACTGATGCAGCAGAGGAACAACTAGCACATCAGACGGTAACGCTGACTGCATGCACTGATGCAGCAAAGGAACCACTAGCACATCAGATAGTAACGCTGACTGCACGCACTGATACAGAGGAACCACTAGCACATCAGATAGTAACGCTGACTGCACACAATGATGCAGCAGAGGAACCACTAGCACATCAGACGGTAACGCTGACTGCACGCACTGATGCAGCAGAGGAACCACTAGCACATCAGACGGTAACGCTGACTGCACGCACTGATGCAGCAGAGGAACCACTAGCATATCAGACGGTAACGCTGACTGCACGCACTGATGCAGAGGAACCACTAGCACATCAGACGGTAACGCTGACTGCACGCACTGATGCAGCAGAGGTACCACTAGCACATCAGACGGTAATGCTGACTGCACGCACTGATGCAGCAGTGGAACCACTAGCACATCAGACGGTAACGCTGACTGCACGCACTGATGCAGCAGAGGAACCACTAGCACATCAGACAGTAATGCTGACTGCACGCACTGATGCAGCAGATGAACCACTAGCACATCAGATGGTAACGCTGACTGCACGCACTGATGCAGCAGAGGAACCATTAGCACATCAGATGGTAACGCTGACTGCACGCACTAATGCAGCAGAGGAACCATTAGCACATCAGATGGTAACGCTGACTGCACGCACTAATGCAGCAGAGGAACCACTAGCACATCAGACGGTAACGCTGACTGCACGCACTAATGCAGCAGAGGAACCATTAGCACATCAGATGGTAACGCTGACTGCACGCACTGATGCAGCAGAGGAACCACTAGCACATCAGACGGTAACGCTGACTGCACGCACTGATGGAGCAGAGGAACCACTACCACATCAGACGGTAACACTGACTGCACGCATGCACTGATGCAGCAGAGGAACCACTAGCAAATCAGACGGTAACGCTGACTGCACGCATGCACTGATGCAGCAGAGGAACAACTAGCACATCAGACGGTAACGCTGACTGCACGCATGCACTGATGCAGCAGAGGAACCACTAGCACATCAGACGGTAACGCTGACTGCACGCATGCACTGATGCAGCAGAGGAACCACTAGCACATCAGACGATAACGCTGACTGCACGCATGCACTGATGCAGCAGAGGAACAACTAGCACATCAGATGGCAACGCTGACTGCACGCATGCACTGATGCAGCAGAGGAACCACTAGCACATCAGACGGTAACGCTGACTGCACGCACTGATGCAGCAGAGGAACCACTAGCACATCAGACGGTAACGCTGACTGCACGCACTGATGCAGCAGAGGAACCACTAGCACATCAGACGGTAACGCTGACTGCACGCACTGATGCAGCAGATGAACCACTAGCACATCAGATGGTAACGCTGACTGCACACACGCACTGATGCAGCAGAGGAACCACTAGCACATCAGACGGTAACGCTGACTGCACGCACTGATGCAGAGGAACCACTAGCACATCAGACGGTAACGCTGACTGCACGCATGCACTGATGCAGCAGAGGAACCACTAGCACATCAGACGGTAATGCTGACTGCACGCACTGATGCAGCAGTGGAACCACTAGCACATCAGACGGTAACGCTGTCTGCATGCACTGATGCAGCAGAGGAACCACTAGCACATCAGACGGTAACGCTGACTGCACGCACTGATGCAGCAGATGAACCACTAGCACATCAGACGGTAACGCTGACTGCACGCACTGATGCAGCAGAGGAACCATTAGCACATCAGACGGTAACGCTGACTGCACGCACTGATGCAGCAGAGGAACCATTAGCACATCAGATGGTAACGCTGACTGCACGCACTGATGCAGCAGAGGAACCACTAGCACATCAGACGGTAACGCTGACTGCACGCATGCACTGATGCAGCAGAGGAACAACTAGCACATCAGACGGTAACGCTGACTGCACGCACGCACGCACTGATGCAGCAGAGGAACCACTAGCATATCAGACGGTAACGCTGACTGCATGCACTGATGCAGCAGAGGAACCACTAGCACATCAGACGGTAATGCTGACTGCAAGCACGCACTGATGCAGCAGAGGAACCACTAGCACATCAGACGGTAACGCTGACTGCACGCACGCACTGATGCAGCAGAGTAACCACTAGCACATCAGACGGTAATGCTGACTGCACGCACTGATGCAGCAGAGGAACCACTAGCATATCAGACGGTAACGCTGACTGCACGCACTGATGCAGCAGAGGAACCACTAGCACATCAGACGGTAACGCTGACTGCACGCACTGATGCAGAGGAACCACTAGCACATCAGACGGTAACGCTGACTGCACGCATGCACTGATGCAGCAGAGGAACCACTAGCACATCAGACGGTAATGCTGACTGCACGCACTGATGCAGCAGTGGAACCACTAGCACATCAGACGGTAACGCTGTCTGCACGCACTGATGCAGCAGAGGAACCACTAGCACATCAGACGGTAACGCTGACTGCATGCACTGATGCAGAGGAACCACTAGCACATCAGACGGTAACGCTGACTGCACACACTGATGCAGCAGAGGAACCATTAGCACATCAGATGGTAATGCTGACTGCACGCACTGATGCAGCAGAGGAACCACTAGCACATCAGATGGTAACGCTGACTGCACGCACTGATGCAGCAGAGGAACCACTAGCACATTAGACAGTAATGCTGACTGCACGCACTGATGCAGCAGAGGAACCACTAGCACATCAGACGGTAACGCTGACTGCACGCACTGATGCAGCAGATGAACCACTAGCACATCAGACGGTAACGCTGACTGCACGCACTGATGCAGCAGAGGAACCATTAGCACATCAGATGGTAACGCTGACTGCACGCACTGATGCAGCAGAGGAACCATTAGCACATCAAATGGTAACGCTGACTGCACGCCCTGATGCAGCAGAGGAACCACTAGCACATCAGACGGTAACGCTGACTGCACGCATGCACTGATGCAGCAGAGGAACAACTAGCACATCAGACGGTAACGCTGACTGCACGCACGCACGCACTGATGCAGCAGAGGAACCACTAGCATATCAGACGGTAACGCTGACTGCATGCACTGATGCAGCAGAGGAACCACTAGCACATCAGACGGTAATGATGACTGCAAGCACGCACTGATGCAGCAGAGGAACCACTAGCCCATCAGACGGTAACGCTGACTGCACGCACGCACTGATGCAGCAGAGTAACCACTAGCACATCAGACGGTAATGCTGACTGCACGCACTGATGCAGCAGAGGAACCACTAGCATATCAGACAGTAACGCTGACTGCACGCACTGATGCAGCAGAGGAACCACTAGCATATCAGACGGTAACGCTGACTGCACGCACTGATGCAGCAGAGGAACCACTAGCACATCAGACGGTAACGCTGATTGCATGCATGCACTAATGCAGCAGAGGAACCACTAGCACATCAGACGGTAATGCTGACTGCACGCACTGATGCAGCAGAGGAACCACTAGCACATCAGACGGTAACGCTGACTGCACGCACGCACTGATGCAGCAGAGGAACCACTAGCACATCAGACGGTAATGCTGACTGCACGCAGTGATGCAGCAGAGGAACCACTAGCACATAGGACGGTAATACTGACTGCACGCACGCAATAATGCAGCAGAGGAACCACTAGCACATCAGACGGTAATTCTGACTGCACGCACGCAATAATGCAGCAGAGGAACCACTAGCACATCAGACGGTAATTCTGACTGCACGCACTAATGCAGCAGAAGAAATACTCGCACATCAGACGGTAACGCTGACTGCATGCACTGATGCAGCAGAGGAACCACTAGCACATCAGACAGTAACGCTGACTGCACGCACTGATGCAGCAGAGTAACGACTAGCAGATCAGACGGTAATGATAACTGCACGCATGCACGCACGCACTGATGCAGCAGAGGAACCACTAGCACATCAGACGGTAACGCTGACTGCACGCATTGATGCAGAGGAACCACTAGCACATCAGACGGTAATGCTGACTGCACGCACTGATGCAGCAGAGGAACCACTAGCAGATCAGACGTTAATGCTAACTGCACGCACGCACGCACTGATGCAGCAGAGGAACCACTAGCACATCAGACGGTAAAGCTGACTGCACGCACTGATGCAGAGGAACCACTAGCACATCAGACAGTAACGCTGACTGCACGCACTGATGCAGCAGAGGAACCACTAGCACATCAGATGGTAACGCTGACTGCACACACGCACTGATGCAGCAGAGGAACCACTAGCACATCAGACGGTAACGCTGACTGCACACACTGATGCAGCAGAGGAACCACTAGCACATCAGACGGTTACGCTGACTGCACACACTGATGCAGCAGAGGAACCACTAGCACATCAGACGGTAACGCTGACTGCACGCACGCACTGATGCAGCAGAGGAACCACTAGCACATCAGACGGTAATGCTGACTGCACGCACTGATGCAGCAGAGGAACCACTAGCACATCAGACGGTAATACTGACTGCACGCACGCAATAATGCAGCATAGGAACCACTAGCACATCAGACGGTAATTCTGACTGCACGCACGCAATAATGCAGCAGAGGAACCACTAGCACATCAGACGGTAATTCTGACTGCACGCACTAATGCAGCAGAAGAAATACTCGCACATCAGACGGTAACGCTGACTGCATGCACTGATGCAGCAGAGGAACCACTAGCACATCAGACAGTAACGCTGACTGCACGCACTGATGCAGCAGAGTAACGACTAGCAGATCAGAAGGTAATGCTAACTGAACGCATGCACGCACGCACGCACTGATGCAGCAGAGGAACCACTAGCACATCAGACTGTAACGCTGACTGCACGCATTGATGCAGAGGAACCACTAGCACATCAGACGGTAATGCTGACTGCACGCACTGATGCAGCAGAGGAACCACTAGCAGATCAGACGGTAATGCTAACTGCACGCACGCTATGATGCAGCAGAGGAACCACTAGCACATCAGACGGTAACGCTGACTGCACGCACTGATGCAGCAGAGGAACCACTAGCACATCAGACGGTAATGCTGACTGCACGCACTGATGCAGCAGAGGAACCACTAGCACATCAGATGGTGACGCTGACTGCACACACGCACTGATGCACCAGTGGAACCACTGGCACATTAGACGGTAACGCTGACTGCACGCACTGATGCAGCAGAGGAACCACTAGCACATCAGACGGTAACGCTGACTGCACGCACTGATGCAGCAGAGGAACCACTAGCACATCAGACAGTAATGCTGACTGCACGCACTGATGCAGCAGATGAACCACTAGCACATCAGATGGTAACGCTGACTGCACGCACTGATGCAGCAGAGGAACCATTAGCACATCAGATGGTAACGCTGACTGCACGCACTAATGCAGCAGAGGAACCATTAGCACATCAGATGGTAACGCTGACTGCACGCACTAATGCAGCAGAGGAACCACTAGCACATCAGACGGTAACGCTGACTGCACGCACTAATGCAGCAGAGGAACCATTAGCACATCAGATGGTAACGCTGACTGCACGCACTGATGCAGCAGAGGAACCACTAGCACATCAGACGGTAACGCTGACTGCACGCACTGATGGAGCAGAGGAACCACTACCACATCAGACGGTAACACTGACTGCACGCATGCACTGATGCAGCAGAGGAACCACTAGCAAATCAGACGGTAACGCTGACTGCACGCATGCACTGATGCAGCAGAGGAACAACTAGCACATCAGACGGTAACGCTGACTGCACGCATGCACTGATGCAGCAGAGGAACCACTAGCACATCAGACGGTAACGCTGACTGCACGCATGCACTGATGCAGCAGAGGAACCACTAGCACATCAGACGATAACGCTGACTGCACGCATGCACTGATGCAGCAGAGGAACAACTAGCACATCAGACGGCAACGCTGACTGCACGCATGCACTGATGCAGCAGAGGAACCACTAGCACATCAGACGGTAACGCTGACTGCACGCACTGATGCAGCAGAGGAACCACTAGCACATCAGACGGTAACGCTGACTGCACGCACTGATGCAGCAGAGGAACCACTAGCACATCAGACGGTAACGCTGACTGCACGCACTGATGCAGCAGATGAACCACTAGCACATCAGATGGTAACGCTGACTGCACACACGCACTGATGCAGCAGAGGAACCACTAGCACATCAGACGGTAACGCTGACTGCATGCACTGATGCAGCAGAGGAACCACTAGCACATCAGACGGTAATGCTGACTGCAAGCACGCACTGATGCAGCAGAGGAACCACTAGCACATCAGACGGTAACGCTGACTGCACGCACGCACTGATGCAGCAGAGTAACCACTAGCACATCAGACGGTAATGCTGACTGCACGCACTGATGCAGCAGAGGAACCACTAGCATATCAGACGGTAACGCTGACTGCACGCACTGATGCAGCAGAGGAACCACTAGCACATCAGACGGTAACGCTGACTGCACGCACTGATGCAGAGGAACCACTAGCACATCAGACGGTAACGCTGACTGCACGCATGCACTGATGCAGCAGAGGAACCACTAGCACATCAGACGGTAATGCTGACTGCACGCACTGATGCAGCAGTGGAACCACTAGCACATCAGACGGTAACGCTGTCTGCACGCACTGATGCAGCAGAGGAACCACTAGCACATCAGACGGTAACGCTGACTGCATGCACTGATGCAGAGGAACCACTAGCACATCAAACGGTAACGCTGACTGCACACACTGATGCAGCAGAGGAACCATTAGCACATCAGATGGTAATGCTGACTGCACGCACTGATGCAGCAGAGGAACCACTAGCACATCAGATGGTAACGCTGACTGCACGCACTGATGCAGCAGAGGAACCACTAGCACATTAGACAGTAATGCTGACTGCACGCACTGATGCAGCAGAGGAACCACTAGCACATCAGACGGTAACGCTGACTGCACGCACTGATGCAGCAGATGAACCACTAGCACATCAGACGGTAACGCTGACTGCACGCACTGATGCAGCAGAGGAACCATTAGCACATCAGATGGTAACGCTGACTGCACGCACTGATGCAGCAGAGGAACCATTAGCACATCAGATGGTAACGCTGACTGCACGCCCTGATGCAGCAGAGGAACCACTAGCACATCAGACGGTAACGCTGACTGCACGCATGCACTGATGCAGCAGAGGAACAACTAGCACATCAGACGGTAACGCTGACTGCACGCACGCACGCACTGATGCAGCAGAGGAACCACTAGCATATCAGACGGTAACGCTGACTGCATGCACTGATGCAGCAGAGGAACCACTAGCACATCAGACGGTAATGATGACTGCAAGCACGCACTGATGCAGCAGAGGAACCACTAGCCCATCAGACGGTAACGCTGACTGCACGCACGCACTGATGCAGCAGAGTAACCACTAGCACATCAGACGGTAATGCTGACTGCACGCACTGATGCAGCAGAGGAACCACTAGCATATCAGACAGTAACGCTGACTGCACGCACTGATGCAGCAGAGGAACCACTAGCATATCAGACGGTAACGCTGACTGCACGCACTGATGCAGCAGAGGAACCACTAGCACATCAGACGGTAACGCTGATTGCATGCATGCACTAATGCAGCAGAGGAACCACTAGCACATCAGACGGTAATGCTGACTGCACGCACTGATGCAGCAGAGGAACCACTAGCACATCAGACGGTAACGCTGACTGCACGCACGCACTGATGCAGCAGAGGAACCACTAGCACATCAGACGGTAATGCTGACTGCACGCAGTGATGCAGCAGAGGAACCACTAGCACATAGGACGGTAATACTGACTGCACGCACGCAATAATGCAGCAGAGGAACCACTAGCACATCAGACGGTAATTCTGACTGCACGCACGCAATAATGCAGCAGAGGAACCACTAGCACATCAGACGGTAATTCTGACTGCACGCACTAATGCAGCAGAAGAAATACTCGCACATCAGACGGTAACGCTGACTGCATGCACTGATGCAGCAGAGGAACCACTAGCACATCAGACAGTAACGCTGACTGCACGCACTGATGCAGCAGAGTAACGACTAGCAGATCAGACGGTAATGATAACTGCACGCATGCACGCACGCACTGATG